>NC_141360.1:20236265-20393765 GCF_057382095.1 Aulonocara sp. 'chitande type north' Nkhata Bay
ATCCATGCTGAGGGAAAACTAGAACATAGAAGGAATTGCAATACATGCTTACAAAACACTTATATCAGTTTATTTTAATATCTTTTATATGTTCATATTCTTGTATTAAACTTTTAGTAGAGGTTCTTGGTTAAAACATTTATTTAGTAGAGGACATATACATAGTCCCAGTTAGGTTGTAACACATAAGGATGAGCCTCTGTTCTGGTAAAAGGTCAGAAGTGCAACAGGTGAATTGAGAAAGAGCATGTGAGGTCGTGACACACACACATGAGTTAGATTTATTTAGAGGAGAGAGAGATTAGTCATGTCTGGATTGTAACGGCGAAAGTGTCTCGGTAAAAGAGGAACCGTCCTTGTCTTCTCGGCAAGAAAGAGGAACTGAAAGGTTGACCAGAGGAATCGGCCATGAAAATAGAAGATGATCTTCTGTGTTAAAAGTCATGGTTGTTTTGATATTGACGTATGTATATATCCTGTCTGTGACGCATGAAGGGGCGTCAGTAAATCAAGCCCTGATGTTATAAAATAATTGTTTGTGCTTTAGTAAGTCGAAGACTACTTGCTGTCTGCGTACAGAGTGTCTTCCCACACGTGTGTAGTCATTAAAATCATTGTTTGACCAAGAGCTTCTGGACCATGGGTGGTTTGTACTCTCCTTCCTCAATTTTGAACCTTAACATTTGGGGGCTCGTCCGGGATTGAGGAGGGAGAATTGGAGGTGTAGATGGAGAAATGGTCTCTGAGGTGGTCTGACGGGCAGACATGAGTGCCAGTGGTCGAAGTGAGTGGGCATAAGCCGGCTTATCCAAAGGTAAGGCACTACCTGTTGAATTATTTCTAAAGTGTGCCAAATTGGACATGATAAAATTTAAGTCTACTCACTGAAATTACTGGTGGATGTCTGTTTTGATTTTGATGAAAAATCTCATGAGTTGAAGCAGTTAGAGTTCTGCTAAGAAGAAATGAAAGCAGTTAGAGTCTGCTAAAGCAGTTAGAGTCTGCCAGGAAAAGTTTAAATACTGGGTTGAAGTCCCAAAGAAATTGAGTTAGAGTCTCAAGTAGTTTGGTAGGGAATTTGGTCATTTTGTGGGTTAAAGTCCCGGTTGGTCATTAGGTCAGACCTTGGTTGGTCATTTTGTGGGTTAGAGTCCCCATTGTCCATCAGGGTCGATCTGCCTCAGTCATACACTTGTTTTGGGTGTTGATTGTTGTTTCAAAGTATTATAAATTATTCTAGGACGGCAGTTAGAGTCTGCTAGGAAGCGCAGAGCCCGGAGGTTACGCTCCCTCCTTGTCGTGGACGCGCGACATTGACCTGTCGGTGAACAGGGTTAGTTCAGTTTGGCTTAACTGTGGGGTACAGGGCATCCTGGAATTAAGCTAGGAGTTAGAGTCTCCTTACCGTTTGGAACGGTACCTGCGCTTTTTTGGTCAGAAGAAGTTGGACTTCGGGCGTGTAACTTTAACTTAAAACTTCGGGGAAAGCCTTGGCTGGGAAACGCCAAAAAATAGAGCTTCAGGCAAAGTTTGGGTTGGTTGACGCTTTTAAATTGAGTTAGGGATTTTAGAGATGAGGCCAGAAACAGTTAAAGTCTGATACTGGTTAATTGGTCGCAAAAAACTCAGGGAGTTTATCCGCTGGGCGGTTATTTTAAATTTGTCTAAATTGTGTAGGTGCTAAAGCTGACAGATCTGACAGTGGTTGTAAATATAAGATGTCTTTGTAATATAAAATAAGAGATCTCTGTGTGAAAGGAGTCTGAGGCAATGCTGGAGCTATTTTTAGACGGTGTGTGTGAGTGTGAAAATGCAAATGAGTAAGCAGTGAACTGTTTAAACCACAGTTGGTTTTACAAATACTGCTGCAAACATTGTAGAGTGTGTGTTTAAGATGCCATTTATGTTTATTAGAGGACTATAAATAAAGTTTTGAGTTGCCGTAGTGGATGTATAGTAGTTGACTGAAGTTGGATGTAGATATATAAATATATTGAGTGCACTGTATATACTTAAAACTAACATATTACTTCTCTCCAGCAATAGTTGCTGGTGTGGTTTATTTTTTCAATTTCTTGTGTGTGCGGTGAGAATTAATGGAGGTTTCAATTTTTCGTTTGTTTTTTGTTTTTGACTTGCTCTTTTTGATTATGACAAGCATGTCTAAAATACTTTTAGGAAAGCATATTTTGAGTGATTCTAAGTGTGTGAATGCTGTGAGTAGTAGGCTTTGAGGGATTGGGTGTGAGGTGTACAAAATACTAAATCATAATAACACTATGAAAGTTGATAGTAGAGTGAGTGCAAGGCGGTGTGTGAACAGAGGAAGTCTGAGAGAGAAGTGTGTGTGTAGGCAAAATGCAGAGTGTGTGCGTGAAATAAGGGAGTATTGTTTTTACATCAAGATTTAGTAGAACCAAAGTAGAACGTTACAAACAAACAGATAAAAAAGTAAAATTGAAGAGAGAAAATAACTGACAATTACATTAATGAATAGAAAACACACATACACAAAGTGCCATATGTGAAATTATTTTAGGAAAGAATCAGAAGTGAGATAGTTTAATATAAGATGCAATGAAGGAAGCAGCTTAAACTCCTTTAATTTCCAGAGCCAGTGTCTCCCCTCCCCTCATAGCACCCGTGCCCACTTGGTCCCCGTATCAGGCGAGTATGGAAGGCTGGATAGCCCATGACGGGTAAGATCCCACCTCGAAACCCTGGGACAACCTAAGGCAGGCACAGTCACGATTACTCGGGCCTCGGTCCCTGTGACCTCAGACTCACTGGTGAGATGAAGTGAAGTAGACGGGGCTAAGGCGGAGGTGGCGAGTGGCAAGTGGAGCCCTGACTTCTGGCTGAGGAGCAGGAATGCTGTTAATAAGGTGGGAACTTAAAATTTGGGTTGGCAAATTTGGGAAAGAGAACTGACGGCTTAAGTGGAGAATTGTGCAGGAGTCTGACACACTGCAAAAGCAACATATGCAAATCCACATACACAAGCAGAAAATGCATTAACCTTATGAAGACAAGACAAGCGCATGATGATTAATGCATAGACACAGATTAAACCTGGCTAAGAACACAAACATACGCAATGAAGAACAGCTTGCTATTTGTATGAGTGATAGAATGGTGTGAATGTTTAATAAAATACATTTGAGTTTGAAATTGAGGAATAACTCAAAGAAGCTATATGACAAAGGGAGTTATGAAAATAAAAGTGATTAAAGTAGTTTTAAAAAGAGTGACTTAGGAGTGCTCTCTCGTACTGAGTGATCAAGTAGTGATCACTGTAGAAAGAAATAAAATGATTTAATGAGTTGGTAATGTTTAAACATATGTTTCTGTTGTTACAGCAACTCATTGAGAGATGACTCAGTATGCAAATTAGTTGGAGTGAGTGGTGACGAAGGAACTTCCTGTGTGTGTGTGTGTGACTGAGGAAGTGACTTTCAGAAGAGGAAGCATGGCAGACAAGAGAAGTACAGATTTGGGTAGGAAATAGTTTATAGTTTAGTGATTATATGTTGTCGTAAGGGGGTTTTATGCTGAATTTAAGTATGTTAAAGGGGGTGATTTTTGTGGGCAAATTGTGTGGTTTTAATGAGACTTTCGGTGTATTGAGGAGGTAAAATTATGTGGTGGCAAGACTTGTGTGTTTAAGGTTGTTGAGGTTGTTGTGGTGATGGGTTGATTTTGTCAGTTAGGTTTGGGTTGTTGTTTTTGTTTTTAATAGAGGGAGTTTTAGGAAACATCGACATGTCTAAAATTGGGCCCATTATTTTGTAACAGTGCACTTAAAGAAAACCTGTCAGGTGATTTTGTTTTGTGTTTTGTGAGCTAATAATCAGCTCTATTTTTTTCATTTCTGTTTTAAGCAGGCCTGCAACAGTGAATAACGGCGCTGAAAATTCTCGGGAAGAGCAAATATAAGGGGGCTTTCCAGATTACAATTGGCTGAGGAGAAAGCTACCTGTGGGGACTATTCAGGTCGTAAGTCCCTGTAAAAAGGATTTTATGCGAGTCAATCCAGTCCAAAAGCATAAAGAAATATTTTCCTATGGAAAATAAAAAATGACTGAGCTCATTTTGCTGAGGGTGGAGAATCTGATCACTGCTGCGGGAAGCTCCACTATTAGCAAAAATATGGAGTGAATGTGTGAGTGAATGTGAGGATGAATAAATGTGGACAAACAATTTGTTTTTACCAGAGAAAATTTCTGTTTTGTTTTGTAGACTGGGGTTAGATTATGGGATTATAGTATATTGTTGGGAGAATGCCTAATGTTAAAGGGGAAACATTTTTGATATAACTCAGTTACCATTAATTGGAAGAACACATGACTGATAATTGTTCTGTTTTAAGTTTATTTGTAAAACACAGATTGGATCATGAGTGGGGAAAACTGAGCATTTTAAGTTTGTATTGTGACACATTTCATGTGTCAAAATAAAGGGGGAATTTAGGGTTTAATAATTGTTTAATAATTTAGGATCATTTTAGGACTTTTTGGGATTTTTGGGTCATTTGGATATGGTAAAACTGAAACTGTTATTTTTATGTTAAGGTTAAAGGATTAAAGAACTGAATCCTGTTTAGAAGATACAATACCAGGGTTTTAAAGCTGTGTACAAATCTTAGAGGGAAATTGTGGGACACGTTGACAAAAAGATATCCTTTGGGAAAAATTAGTGAGGGTTGAAGGAGGAGAACAGGTTTGATTTCTTTTGATTTCTAGAAGTAGTGGTTATAATGTAGGCTTACACAGACAGATATTACACAGAAACACACATGACAGTATTGATTCCAGGCAAAAGGCCTCAAATTCATTTAGCTTTTAACTGAACTTAAAGAAGGACCAAAGAGGAAGGAAAGCATATATTTTGGTTAAGTCTGATAAACTAGAATTAGAAGGTATTGTTACATTAAAAGGAGCAAAATGAAATAAAAAGGCTATACCAAAACGGGTTATAACATAGGAAATGTGAGGTTAAAATGAAGTTAGTGTTAACACACAGGAGTTGTTTCAAGGCAGCATTTAGCTATGTTGAAATGTATGCAGGAGTAATTGCTTATATGCTTAAACTTAATTGATTAAAGTGGTTGTTTTCTTTTGGAGCTTTTAGTAGAATAGGCGCTTATAATGATTTTCTTGTTAAAAAGGTGACTTAAGATCAGAGTGAAGGCACTTGCAGCAGCGACAGTTTGTGTGTACAGGATGTTGACGATCAGATAAGGGAAAAATAGAGCAAGCAACCGGACGTGAAAGCAGCGCTTAAAGAGTTTTAAAGTGATGAGTAACGTTGAAGAATATATAAATACAAGTCAATAAGTTAAGAACATAATTAGGATCAGGTTTTTGATTAAAGAGTCCCAAATAGGATAAGTTAGGGAGGTGCAGGAAAAGGTGTTTTGTTTCCTTTGCAGAAGATCTCGACGACCACAGGGAGGTCCGAGACCACCAGAGAGGGACCGAGAAAACCTAAGCTTACACATGGAGTGTTCTCGAATGGGAGCGGGTGTTTATTACTGGACCAATTAGATGACATGACGTTGTCTGATTTGCTGAGCGAGGACACAATGTATTGCGACCTCTGGTGTTCCAGAGGTCGAGAGAGGGAGTGTGGAGCAGGGAAATTATTTTACTGCTATTGTTAAATAATCATCATTATTACCATTGCATTAATAATATAATCTGCAGTATGATCATTGCTTTAACAATGTAACAGATAGCTTTAAGAAGGCTTTAAGGTTTTATGCATACAGGTATTAAATTAACTTTGTATTCCAGGTGCAGTTATAACTATTTTATACATATTGCATATCTGTGCTTATTTGAGTTGATGTTCAGGTTCATTAATGGTCTAAAGCTTCACTAGTGAGAGTGTCTAGATGATCCATGCTGAGGGAAAACTAGAACATAGAAGGAATTGCAATACATGCTTACAAAACACTTATATCAGTTTATTTTAATATCTTTTATATGTTCATATTCTTGTATTAAACTTTTAGTAGAGGTTCTTGGTTAAAACATTTATTTAGTAGAGGATATATACATAGTCCCAGTTAGGTTGTAACACATAAGGATGAGCCTCTGTTCTGGTAAAAGGTCAGAAGTGCAACAGGTGAATTGAGAAAGAGCATGTGAGGTCGTGACACACACACATGAGTTAGATTTATTTAGAGGAGAGAGAGATTAGTCATGTCTGGATTGTAACGGCGAAAGTGTCTCGGTAAAAGAGGAACCGTCCTTGTCTTCTCGGCAAGAAAGAGGAACTGAAAGGTTGACCAGAGGAATCGGCCATGAAAATAGAAGATGATCTTCTGTGTTAAAAGTCATGGTTGTTTTGATATTGACGTATGTATATATCCTGTCTGTGACGCATGAAGGGGCGTCAGTAAATCAAGCCCTGATGTTATAAAATAATTGTTTGTGCTTTAGTAAGTCGAAGACTACTTGCTGTCTGCGTACAGAGTGTCTTCCCACACGTGTGTAGTCATTAAAATCATTGTTTGACCAAGAGCTTCTGGACCATGGGTGGTTTGTACTCTCCTTCCTCAATTTTGAACCTTAACAATACATACATACATACATAGTATATAAATTTTGTTTGTTTGTTTGTTTAGGGGTAGATTGTCTGCCACGACAGTACATACAACCATAATTATTTGTGGACAAAGACACATTTATTGTAGTTTTGCCTCGAACACCACCACAGTGGATTTTAAATCAAACAATCAAGATGATAAGTGATTTCCACCCACTTTCATACACAATTGATCATGTTAGAGTCTCAAAATTAGTTAGCTAAAGTAGCATAATGGAATATAATAACTCTTTTAAAACTTGCATTAACATCCTTCACATGGATTGGAATAAAATGATGTTTTTCCTCCCTTGAGTTGCTCTGCCAGGCCTTTCCTTCAGCCACGTTCAGGTTTTGGATTTCTCTGCCTTTAGTTTTACATTTAATAACTGAAAAGTTACTCTGCTGGGTTGAGATTAGGTGACTGACTTGGAAATTTCTTAACCTTGAGAAACTCTTGGCTTGCTTTTGAAGTATGCTTTGTGTCATTGTCCATTTTCACTGTAAAGAAAACACTGACTCTGTTCCACTGGCAGCCCCTCCACCCTTATTTGTTTATTACATTATATTACTGCCCTTGTATACACCCCCACAATGTTTCTGTTTCAATGTTTCTACATACACCAGGTATATAGTTTAATCAGATAGATAGATAGATAGATAGAATTGATGAAATTCTGGGGCAATACTGATGCAGAAGATAAGGATGCCATTCATGGGACCCATTTGTTGGGAACCAAAGAAGTCTTTACGAATGATCAATAAACATTTAACCAGCTAAACATTAAAGTGTTATCTTCACTATCTACTATCAGTTATATGATTTGCTGTCAACAAGGCCAGCGTTTGGCCAAAATAGTGGCAAAATGATAGAAAATGGGGTATAAGTTCAAACAAGTACACCCAGCGGTAAAATGGTCAAAACTACTGTTGTGTTGTTCCTAAAGCACCACTCCTCAGCCATCTGAGGTAGAGCGAGTTCTTTCCACGTCTCAGAGAACAAACAGATTGAAGAAATGATAATTAGAACAAATTAGGAACATCTGTGCTCAAACATACACACATGCCAACTGTCCTCGTCCAGCCATTAGTGTGCGTGTGTTTTTAGTTTTTCATCTGCAGCAGCTGTTTTTCTGTCTTGAGGCGACTAAAATCTCTCTCTCTTACTCCTCATTCTCACTAAATTTATTCTTTTAAACTCCCCCCCCCCCCCCAAATGTTTCACACTTCCTCTCTCTCTCTCTCTCTCACACACACACACACACACACACACACACACACACACACACACACACACACACACACACACACAGAGCAGTCTGCCAGGCTGTGATTAGAGAGGAAGGTTGCAAGGGATATAAAAAAAGAAGGGAAAAGATACTAAGATGCTTTAAGCAACAAGTACAACCTATAGACTGCTCTTTATGTGCTTTCCCAGTAATTCAAGATTTGCAACATTTAAAATATTCAGTTCAGTTGTTTTTCTTATTTCTTATTTCACACGGACAGAAAGACAAACAGGTGTGTCAGGTTGATTTATTTCTTTTGGCTGGAGGGCTTCTCTCCCTCTGCTCTCCCTTTCTTCTTTTACTTTTTAGCTCCTCCGGGGATGAAAACCCTCTCTCCTCTTTCTTTATTTACTTTCCTTCCACTCCTCTTTTCCTCCTTCAGTCTCTGCCTTTCAAATTTATAAGTGAGGAGAGGAAAAAACATGAATCCAAACTTTAAATGAGCTTATTTAAAATCAAGCTGCCTGATTACACAGTCATCATGGGTTTCTCTGACTAACCTCACAGAGACCAAGTGTAATGATGCGTTCAGGTACTCAGTGATTCAGAAGTTGTGCCACATCACCAGTGGTAACATGGGACGTGAAATTAGAGAAATTTCCTACCAGACTGCATGTTATGACTGTAACAATGTGTTCTCACCACAGGGTGTCAAGTAATGGTGTTTTGTCAGATGCCTTCTGCATCTCACCATTATTCGCGAGTCTTCTGGCACTGAATCTTTGGCATACCAGCCATGGTAGGGCAAGATGGTGGGGGTATGAATAACAGGTTTGTCAGCCAGGAGAAGATTGTTCACACCTTTGTTATATTGTGTTCATGAGCTGGTTAGGTTACACACTAAAAACTCTTTTCTTAGTGTAGCAACCTACGAAAAAGGGAAAATGTTGGTTTGATGTGAAAAAGGTAGACGGCATCATTGCACCACACATTGATGTTTATAGTGAATGCCATATTTTGAATGTTTCAGCTGCCGCCATTGTTTCATTGTGTTTGGAGCTATGAGTGACAATATCTGGAAGACAGAGCAGTGTGCTAAGCTATCAGTTGACTCTGACAAACTTGATTAGGCCCCAATCACACAGGACTAGAGGCCAGTTGACACCAATCTGGAAACCGTGGGTCACTAGGGAAAATATCCCACCTGCCTTTTAAACATGAAGAATATGAGTTGAAACCATGTTTAAATTTACATTAACTGGAAAATTTCACTCCTGGTGTCAAGAAGGTCTTGATGTTCAAGATTACTATTTCTCTTTTTGAAATTACATTGACTATTATATTGTAAAACACTGATCCATCCCTTTTTAACCCTTTAGGACACAATTATAGTCTGACTGGGACTCATGTTCTCACTGATCTCTACTTATTTTTTCTTCTTTTGTACGCTCCAGCAGGAAAAAAAAAGATGTCCCTGATGAATGTCACTGCTATCCTTCCTCTTACTTACAATGACACTCAGTGTGTATGAAAGCTAACTGAAATAACAATTCTCACACTTTAATCAAACACTAATCATGCTATCTGTCATAAGCAAGCAGAGCTAAGCCTCCAGCACAGTCCTATGGAGGCGCCATGCAGTGCATGTAATAACTGAGCACTTTCAAAAACATGTGGATCCATGTGCTGCTCTTGTTTGTGTTTGTGCTGTTGTATTTTGATTTGTTTTTCTCTTTAAACTATGTTGTTAAAATAAAATTTAAAAAACCTCTTCCTGAGTTAAATGCCCAGCAAAGACGTATATTTAAAATGAACTAGAGGTAGAAAAAAACAACACATTCATGCCTGTCAAATATTTCTGCATTGTTTAGAAAAACAGTGAAGAGCAGATAGTTAGCAGTGTGGAAACTCATCAATAAAAAGCCCGTCATGCACAGCAAAAATCAAATGCTACAACAAAACAGTAAACACAGCAACCTAGTTGAAAAGTTGAAATTCAGAGGTATGCCTTATCTTTGGTGAGATAAAATAAAAGACAATAAAAGAAAAGATAAAATTCCCTCACCGCAAGCATGACAAACAATACTACAAGTTCATACACAGTATGAAGTAATGTAACATGGAGTAACACAATATTTTTGTTTCGTAACAATTATATCTGACACAACAGCAGCTCACACGACAAAAACACACACAGTTAGAACTGCATGCTTGTGCTGTTGTAAATCATGCCTGTGACAGATTGGTGTTGCCAAGGGGAAAATATATAGCAATTTAAACATCACATTCTCACACAGTGAGTAATGTGAGTGCGGGATGACTGACAGGAAAACAAGAATAGAGGGAGAAAGCAGAGAAACGATCACAGGGCTGAGCTCAGGTCTGACAAAGTGTCTGTCTGCGCACATATGTCTCCCTGCCTGTCACCGCTTATTTATTTTATTTACTTATCTGTGTGTGAATTTGTCAGTCTGTGTGCTGAGAATTCAGATTTCCTTAAAGGTGAACTCGACATGGAGCAGAGAAGTTGGAGTTGGATAGTTTCAGACTCTCATGACTATTTTTGCTCTTAACTGAAATCCTAAAACCATATCAAACACGTGCGGTGACGTAGGACTCTAAAATCAGGGTGTGGTCAGTACACTGTGTGACAAGATTAAGATTAAGATTGTCATTTTTAATATTATCATTTTATAGTTTGTTTTGTATATATATTGATTTTTAAAATGTAATTATGTGGTCAATCTAGCCTTCCTAGAGTTTTCTCTGTCAAGTGTCTGTTAGGTTACTTCTATCTTATTTTGTGAGTCCTTGTCTCGTCTGCCTTGCTTTTAGTGCTACGTCCTGTGTTTAATTTAATGAAATTTAATTTAATTTAATTTAATGAAACGCTGCCTGAGGGAAGCAAAGGACACCTACAGGAGGAAGGTGGAGCAGAAGTTGGAGAGGAACAATATGAGGGAGGTCTGGAATGGTGTGAAAACCATCACAGGCCACAACACCAAGAAAAGCACAGTGGGGGGGACTGTGGAGAAGGCAAACGAACTCAACAACTTCTTCAACAGGTTTGACCAGCCCACAACCCCCCCACCCTCACCCTCACCTTCACTACAGAGTCCTCTCCCCACTCTCCTGCCTCCCTCGCTTCCCCCCCTTCCTGACACCATGACACCCCCCTCCTCCAATCCCTCTCTCAGCAGCAAGACATCTCCCCCCCTCCCCTCCTCCCAAACATCTCCCAGTGTCACAGTGGATCAGGTCAGGAGGCAACTGAGGAAGCTTCGCCCCAGAAAGGCAGCAGGCCCAGACAAGGTGTGTCCTAGGATGCTAAAGGCGTGTGCTGCTGAACTTGGGGAGCCGCTACAATGAGTCTTCAACCTCAGTCTGCGACTGGGGAGAGTGCCCGCCCTATGGAAGACATCCTGCATCGTCCCGGTCCCCAAAAGGAACCGGCCCAATGAGCTGAATGACTTCCGACCGGTGGCACTGACGTCACATCTCATGAAGACTCTAGAGCGGCTCTTCCTCAACCTCCTCCGACCACAGGTACAACATGCCCAGGATCCACTACAGTTTGCATACAAGGTGGGTGTCGGAGTGGAGGATGCCATCCTGTACCTCCTACACAGAGCCCACTCACACCTGGATGGGGGAAAAGGCACGGTCAGGATCCTGTTTCTTGACTTTTCCAGTGCCTTTAATACCATCCGGCCCTGTATGCTTCAGGAAAAACTGAACAGGATGGAGGTGGACCCCTGCCTGGTGGCTTGGATCTCCGACTACCTCACCGACAGACCACAGTACGTCAGGCTGAAGGACATCACGTCTGACACTGTGGTCAGCAGCACAGGAGCACCACAGGGAACTGTGCTGTCCCCTCTTCTCTTCACCCTGTACACCTCTGACTTCTGCTACAACTCTGAATTATGCCATATTCAGAAGTTTGCAGATGACACGGCCATCATGGGGTGTATCTGGGATGATCAGGAAGAGGAGTACAGAAGTCTGGTGAGGAACTTTGTCGCATGGAGTCACACAAACCACCTGCAACTCAACACCTCAAAGACTAAGGAACTGGTTGTGGACTTCGGGAGGTCCAGAGAAGGTCCACTGCCGGTTCAGATAGAGGGGGAGGAGGTGGAGGTGGTCAACAAGTACAAGTACCTCGGGCTGTGGGTGGACAATAAACTGGACTGGTCATGCAACACAGAGCACCTGTATAAAAAAGCCCAAAGCCGACTGTACTTCCTCAGGAGGCTGAGGTCTTTTAACATCTGCAGGAAGCTCCTGAGGATGTTTTACCAGTCGGTGGTTGCTGGAGTACTTTTCTATGCTGTGGTGTGCTGGGGGAGCAGCACAGCAAAGAGGGACTCATCCAGGCTGGAGAAACTGATCAGGAGGGCTAGCTCTGTGGTCGGCATGAAGCTGGACACTCTGGTGACAGTGGCAGAGAAAAGGACATTAAAGAAACTGATGGACATTATGGACAATGCCAGGCATCCTCTGCACACGGCCATAAACAACCAGAAGAGTCTGTTCAGTGACAGGTTGCTTCTCCCCAAGACAAGAACTAACAGACTTAAAAACTCCTTTGTCCCACACGCCATCAGACTGTTTAACTCCTCTCTGGAGGGGAGAGGGAGGGGAAACAGGAGGACAAAGGAGGGGGGAACAACTAAGCTGTAGTGCCTCTGCACCTCACTGTACAATACCTTGTGCAATACTTTTTGTAAATAGTCAACAGTGCAATAGACTCAATACTTGAAATGTGCAATTCACTTGTATTTTTATTTTTTATTCCTATTTATTCTATTTATCCCCTTTGTATATTTTATTTATATTTGTCTCTGTATTTATATATGTGTGTGTGTGTGTGTGTGTGTGTGTGTGTGTGTGTGTGTGTGTGTGTGTGTGTGTGTGTGTGTGTGTATATATATATATATATAACAGTTCTGTAACTGTAACTTTGGTCGTTGCTGTGCTTTTTTTGGAAGTCGAATTTCCCAGAGGAACCCACCCGAGGGATTAATAAAGTTCTATCTTATCTTATCTCTTATCTTAATTAGTTCTGCTGTTTCCAGCTCCCCTGGTTCCCTTGTGTGTTTTGGTGTGTATGTGTTGCCTGAGTGTCTGTTACGTTGTGCTGTTTCTCTGCCTGCTGCCCATTTGTCTCTGTTGTCTAGATTTAGTTACTTTGTATCTTGGAGTATGGTTTCTCTCTGCTTTGGATTTTTGTTTTGGGCTTTTTTAAAATCACTTTTTGAACTTTGTCTTTATGCCCTCACTCTACATATGCTAGACCTTGAAATTGAGACATAAATGAAAAGATAAAAATGATAAATACGAACTTTAAAGATCTAGTTGCTGAACATGAATTCCCTAAACTATTTTATTGTATTTGTGTATATTGCAGAATAAATTCCCATTACAAATACAGTAGAAAACTTACAGATCAATACAAGTTATTGATGATGGGAGCTATATTTATATTTTTTGTTAGTTTATATGGATAACAAAAACAATTAAACACAAGCTTCAAAATTCCACCACAAAAATGTTTTTCTTTAGTTAAATATAAACAATGCTGAAATATTATTAGTTTCTTATAACTTAACCTGCTCTTCTTAGCTTTTGTCTGTTTAGTGTTTACTTCAGATTTCACAGTTTTCAGATGTTTTAGAGTCTAAATGCTTCTTTAGTAACAAATGCAAACATGGCCTGAGGCTCTATAAGTTAAAAAAAAAAAAAGAATGTTTTCAGCTGCAATGAAATAATCCGCATGACTGTACTCACGGGTCTTACAATAAGTTTTAGCTTTGATCTACCAACTATTTCTAAAAATTAAAAAAAATTGGATTTACATAATGTTTAAGAAAAAGACTTTTTTTCCTCTGCAGACCGCCAGAGTAAATCAAACACTGTTGATGTGATTTCAGTGCAGATTCAAGAAGTTCTCACAATTTGAACCATCTAAAAATTACTACAATGATATACACAGCCCCCCCATTTTCAGAGGTTCAAAATTATTGGGACAATTGACTGACAAGCTGTTTCACGCCTTCATAATTGGAAATACATGAAATTTACAAGAAGATGCAAATCACAGGTTACAATCAAGACTCAGAAGGTCAGATTGGAGCAGACAAAAATTCTGAAAATAAATCTTTGGAGAGTTGAGATTGGAATGATGGGAAGAGAAAAATATGGAGAAGGTGAGAAATAACTCATCACCTGAAACATGTCTTCTGACATGGGCGAGATAGTGTTATGCCATGAGCATGTATGGTTAGTAGTGGAGCTGGGCCACTAGTTCTTATTGATGATGTTACTGCTGATAGAAGCAGCACGATCAAATACTGCAACACTGGATAATACTTAACAAAAGCATTGTCCTTAATCCTGCAAAATAATCCCAAGAGTTTTAAAATATAAAAGAATGAAATTTTCTCTTATTGCCAAGTCAGATGAGTGGATCTAAACCCAACAGATTAGCTTTTCTATTATGAAATACAAAACCAAAGGTGCAGAGATCCCAAAACAAGCAGCAACTGAAGATGGCTGCAGTAAAGGTCCAGCAGAGAATAAAGTTTGATAAACATGTTTCTCTTTGCTATACCAGAAAACATGAAGTCTCCAGCATTAATAGAAAGTGGCTGCTGTCTAAATATAACTGTGAAAAGCAAGTCAAATAATACTGCAGTCATGGCAAAGTCAACATCCTGATGCAAGAGCATGATGGAGTTAGTACAGCTGCTATGATAATTTTAATGAGCTTCTCCCTTTACATAATTTCCTTAGGGATTAATAAAGTGTTCTGATTCTGATTCTTTGTATGCAGAAATGCCGTCTTTGTGTTGTTGTGCGCTTCAGGGTGCCTGGCTAACCACAGAGGAGCACAGGGCCTTTATTTAATGGGTATGGAGCCAGATAATAACTAATAAAACTGTTTGCTGTACCAGTTTTGCCTCTGTTACAATAGACAGTTAATTAGGTCTCATTTCTTATATTTTATTTTACCTTTTTTCCATTACCATAATGCAACATCTAATGGTTATACATGCACTAGGCTTTAGGTGTGCTTAAAAAAAATCAATCTCTGCAAACCCTGGGTTGACTCCTGGCAAGTTAAAGGTGAAGAAGGTTTTTCAAAGTAGCATCAAGTGTGTCTCTGCCCTCTGGCGATACAGGGGACACCATCTTAACTCTTGCCTAGAGCGTCAAATTAATTAGGGACAAATCTGACTCAAAACTTGTTTGCCGCTGTAATTTGCTGGAATACAAATGGATCTTAGCAATGTATGAGGGAAATGATTTTTAGGATTCAAGGTGAAATTGCCTCCACATAGCAGCAACTGATGCATTTTGACAGTGCCAAGGAATGCTACTTATTGTATAAGTGCAAATATATCCATCTAAACATCCATTCATCCATCTTCTGCTGTTTATCCAGGGAGCAGAATGACTGGTAAAGCCATAAGCAGCACCGATGTCTGGGGAATACTAAGTGTCCCAAGTCATCCAAGATATCTTATCCACCACGTTGGACATGACTAAAATACCTCAGTGTGGAGGTGTTTGGGAGGCATCTTAGGGAAAAGATCAACCCACCTCAACTGGCTCCTTTAATGCAGAGAAGCAGCACCTCTACACTGAGCCCATCCTTCAGTCGCTGAGCTCCTCACAATTCAAGGAGCTCACAGATCCTTACCTGCCAGACATCCTTCGGAGGAAGGTTATTTCTGACATTTATATTTTCAGCCTATTCTCATTCTCAGGAATGTCAGATAATACAGTTTTGTCAGATCTGTTGGCGTGACTCAGTTACTTACAAAGTGTCCTTTGGTGACATAGCAGATTATGGCATTAAGCAGACGGGGCTGTCACTCCCAACTTGTCAGTTTTCCACATGCAGGTTTAATGTTGTGTGAAGCCATATTGTAACTCAAACCATGATTTTTCCTAACCCTGAAAGCGTAGCGTTTAGTGCCTTAAACTAACACAAATTGAAACAAAACTAAAAAGTGAGTCGAGGAAAAAAAAGTCCTGGGTAGCACAACTCCTAATGCTGAGTTTGTACACCTCTAAAACAGATCTCTCACAGAGGCTGATATTTCCAGAACTCGTGTTTCAATGCATTAACACCATAAGACAAATAGCTGTGTAAAGGCCTTAAGATAAGAAAGCATTTTTGGTATTTTGGTTACTACCTACAACATGAACTGCAGATCAACCTGTGAATCTGCAGTTTAACCTTAACACTCATGCTCATCTTAATTCAATGCACAGCTCTCTTATTCCTCACTTCATAACAAGACCTCAAAGTACTCCTCCACGTCAGGCCTCACTCATCCCCAACCTGAGAGGCCATTTTACTCTTTGCTCACCAGCTCCTTTGATTGTGGCAACAAACTGCATCACTGCAAGCTGGCGATTAACGCTTGATGGCACCAGCAGAACTTTATCATCTGTAAATAGCAAAGATACAATTTCAAGACCATCAAAGTGGACACCCTGTTCCTTTTGGTTAGAAATCAAGCTCCGAGGGTCCCAACTGCATTTAATACAGGGCTCACTAACTCGTACTCAAACAGCATCCGCCACAGGTCAAGTCAAGAGATGTGGGTATTTGTCTTAAAGTCACCCACAAAACCACAGAGACTCGTTGGACAAAGTCCCACAAACCCACCACCACCCACCTCTTTGAAAGACTAACACACACACCAAGGATGAAAACCAAAATGAGATCTTTGCACTGAATCAAATATCCACTAACAAAAATCTTCTATTTAATTTGAAACTGGAGGTAACTAAGGCATTAACTATCCAAGTTTTAAAAAGCCATCAGTCTATCTATCAAACTTTTACAAATGCCATATAATATTTAATTTGTTGTTATAGCAGTTTGTTTGATCATTAAATCCTCATTACAATCCCCTCTGAAGTTTGTTTTTGCATATTGCTGATCTAAAATACCACACAACACACACAGTCTTGTTTCCATCACTTCAGAGGACATTACAATGACTTACGTCAATTTCTGACCTTAACATTACATAAAAGTCTTCTTTCAAAAACGTCAATAACTCCCTTATGGACCACAATGTGGCTGTGTTTATGTCCTCACAACATGAGTTACACAAATTCAAGGATTCAAGGAGTTGTATTTGTCATTCGCATCACATGTTAACATGAGGTGGAACAAAATTATGTACACACGGGCCCAGAGTAAAAAGAAACAAAAATAATGAAGAAACAGAAATTTTTTTTAAAGTTTTTTAAGTATATAAATAGTTATGTTTTTTTTTTTTAACGAACAGAAATGACAAGTAATAAGACAATACAATAAATAAATAATAATAACTAGCGTGCAACAACCTGAGTACCAGTATGGAGTATGGGTATAGAGTGTAGGTATAAAGGTCTAAATAAAAACTTTAGCAGCAAAGGAGCAACTTTAGCAGCACTGATAAAGTGACAGTGTCAGTAACTGTCAAGTAGTGGTTAAGGTGCTACAATATCCGTTCTTGTCCATTATGCACTGAGAAGTCTCACAGCTTCTGGAATTAAACTGTTTCTCAGTCTGGTGGTTTTGCATTTGATGCTCCTCAGCCTCCTGCCTGAGGGGAGCGGGACAAAGAGTGGGTGTGCTGGATGAGTGGGGCCCTTCATGATACAGGTGGCCCTCTTCCTGCATCTGGAGGTGTATATGTCTGGTGTACAGTGGGGCAAAAAAGTATTTAGTCAGCCATTGTGCAAGTTCCCCCACCTAAAATGATGACAGAGGTCAGTAATTTGCACCAGAGGTACACCTTAACTGTGAGAGACAGAATGTGAAAAAAAAAAAAATCCATGAATCCACATGGTAGGATTTGTAAAGAATTTATTCGTAAATCAGGGTGGAAAATAAGTATTTGGTCAATAACAAAAATACAACTCAATACTTTGTAACATAACCTTTGTTGGCAATAACAGAGGTCAAACGTTTACTATAGGTCTTTACCAGGTTTGCACACACAGTAGCTGGTATTTTGGCCCATTCCTCCATGCAGATCTTCTCGAGAGCAGTGATGTTTTGGGGCTGTCGCCGAGCAACACGGACTTTCAACTCCCGCCACAGATTTTCTATGGGGTTGAGGTCTGGAGACTGGCTAGGCCACTCCAGGACTTTCAAATGCTTCTTACGGAGCCACTCCTTTGTTGCCCGGGCGGTGTGTTTTGGATCATTGTCATGTTGGAAGACCCAGCCTCGTTTCATCTTCAAAGTTCTCACTGATGGAAGGAGGTTTTGGCTCAGAATCTCACGATACATGGCCCCATTCATTCTGTCCTTAACACGGATCAGTCGTCCTGTCCCCTTGGCAGAAAAACAGCCCCATAGCATGATGTTTCCACCCCCATGCTTCACAGTAGGTATGGTGTTCTTGGGATGCAACTCAGTATTCTTCTTCCTCCAAACACGACGAGTTGAGTTTATACCAAAAAGTTCTACTTTGGTTTCATCTGACCACATGACATTCTCCCAATCCTCTGCTGTATCATCCATGTGCTCTCTGGCAAACTTCAGACGGGCCTGGACATGCACTGGCTTCAGCAGCGGAACACGTCTGGCACTGCGGGATTTGATTCCCTGCCGTTGTAGTGTGTTACTGATGGTGACCTTTGTTACTTTGGTCCCAGCTCTCTGCAGGTCATTCACCAGGTCCCCCCGTGTGGTTCTGGGATCTTTGCTCACCGTTCTCATGATCATTTTGACCCCACGGGATGAGATCTTGCGTCGAGCCCCAGATCGAGGGAGATTATCAGTGGTCTTGTATGTCTTCCATTTTCTGATGATTGCTCCCACAGTTGATTTTTTTCACACCAAGCTGCTTGCCTATTGTAGATTCACTCTTCCCAGTCTGGTGCAGGTCTACAATACTTTTCCTGGTGTCCTTCGAAAGCTCTTTGGTCTTGGCCATGGCGGAGTTTGGAGTCTGACTGTTTGAGGCTGTGGACAGGTGTCTTTTATACAGATGATGGGTTCAAACAGGTGCCATTCATACAGGTAACGAGTGGGGGACAGAAAAACTTCTTACAGAAGACGTTACAGGTCTGTGAGAGCCAGAGATTTTCCTTGTTTGAGGTGACCAAATACTTATTTTCCACCCTAATTTACGAATAAATTCTTTACAAATCCTACCATGTGAATTCATGGATTTTTTTTTCACATTCTGTCTCTCACAGTTGAAGTGTACCTCTGGTGCAAATTACTGACCTCTGTCATCATTTTAAGTGGGGGAACTTGCATAATCGGTGGCTGACTAAATACTTTTTTGCCCCACTGTATATGGAGGTATATGTTACGGTTGGGAGGCTGCCTCCGACAACTCTCTGTGCAGCCTTCACCACCCTCTGTAGAGCTTTCCTCTCTGCCACAGTGCAGTTTCTGTGCCACACGTTGATGCCAGTCCACAGAACACTCTCCACCGCACATCTGTAGAAGGAGATGAGGACTGAGCTCTCCATTCCCGCACGCTTCAACCTCCTCAGGAAATAGAGCCTCTGGTGAGCCTTCCTAATCAGGCTGGAAGTGTTGTTTTTCCAGGTAAGGTTGCTATCCAGGTTCGTACCCAGGTACTTATAGCTGGGTACTACTTAGACTGCAGATCCTCCAACGTGCAGGGGTGTGTGTGTGTCTTCCCCTCCTGAAGTCCACAATCATCTCCTTAGTCTTCTTCTCATTTAAGCATTGTCTTGCCTGCACCAGTCCTCCAAGTGTTCCACCTCCTTCCTGTAGCCGGTCTCATCATTATTTGTGATGCAACCAACCACACACAACACAAATGAACACACACACAGTCTTTTGTTTCCTGCGAATGATGTGACATTTTTAAATCTGTGTTGCCGTGGTTCTGCACGGCTGTACGCTTTAATGGAAAAACAACTTCTGTTCACAAATAAATGCAATGATGATAAAGGGTTTTATTTATAATCCAGGTCTTTATTTAAAAAGAACAAACTGCTGTGAGTTACACGACTCCAGGGAGAAAAACACCTGTATCACCACAGAAAACATGAAATGGAGAAATGTGCGACGAGGGAGGAATAAGCAGTGGACTGTTTCTGTGTTAGCTTTCTTTGCTTCCAGTATTAGCCATGCGACCACCTCTAATGCAAAGAGGAAAAGGGATTTTAAAAAGACCCACAGAGAAACAACATTAACCTGCTGGGCTCATGGGAAACAACAAGAGACTAAAAGCTGCATTAATACGTGTACTGTTAAATTAGCCTCTCAGCTTTTCAGTTATTGTGGTAAATTAGACCATGTGCAAAAATCTTGAGCCACTCTTTGTATTTTGGTTTCAAAGAGGCAGTAAATATAAAACTGGCACCTAACTCAAGGCATAAAACAGTGCTGTGTCTACAGATAATACAGAACTCAACAAAGAGCCAACTTTGTTACTAACAGCTTGTCATTTCTTCAGCTGAAGCTATGAAAAATGACATATCTTGGCATGGTGTACAGCATGTCCTTAGAAGTAGAGCACTAAAGAAGTAGTCACAGGACTAAAAGCACCATCTGCAGCAGTCATGTTGAAAGTCATGTTCTTAATCCAGTAAAGACCAAAAATGTAAAAGTAACATAAACGTAAAAGTAAAACTATGATGATCTGATGGAGGTATGCCAAGTTACACAAAAAGGCAGCTCATACTGCATCACTAGGATCTAGTCTCTTCAGAACTGTAGCCTTTTCTATTAGTCACTGAAGCACACTGTACATATGATGCATCAGGAAAAAAAACTCCAAACCTGACTAATGTGTACACCCCGGTTATCATTGTTAAAGAAAAATCATACTTCTCCCATATTGTCTTCTTTTTATTGGCACCCTAAATTGAATTAAAAATCCTTCAGGCTCCATCACATCTTAAAGACCTTATAATATCGTATTATCCTAACAGAGCTCTCAGACAGGCACCAACTGGGCCATCCTTTCGTATGCTGATACACTAAGGCGTAACTTATTACCCATGAATTTCCTATCCAGTGTTCAGTGTTTGTCTAAACATAATTTATTAGGGTATTTCTGACCTGAATTAAAAACTTAAATCTGTAAAATAGTAAAGCTCTAAAGTCAAGGTACTGGAACACATCCTGCTATACATGCTGCAGGTATAACTACTGGAGAGGATGCTGTGGTTAACCTGCAGCTAACTTTATCAGTCTAATCAAGATTTCTGGTTATTGTGTTCAAACCCCAAACTTTGTCTTTTAGGTGACAGCACTGTCCACTTTGTCTTGTGCTCGTTTTGAAACCACTTGTTGAGTTTACCCTAGAGGAACTATCAAACTCAACCAATTTGACAATTCTCAGAGTTATATTGTAGTTATGTTTCTGTAAAAGGATGCACTTTTACAGAAGCATAATAACTTGCACAAGGAAAATCACTAAGAATGAGGTCACTAATATGCTGAATTCACAGAGAAATGACTGACACTATGCTCCAGATGAAGGGCCATTGGGAGAGAGGTAATGACTGTGAGGCGGACTGACAGACGAATCTACAAAGTTCCAAGATTTGTGTGAAGCGAATCAATATGTCTTATTTGAAAGAGTCAATAATGTCCAGGAGGGGGCCACTGGTTTGCTTGAAGAGGTCAGGCAGGGCAGTCGATTTACAGATGCAGCTGATCATCTGACCCACAGAAATACAAAATGAAAACGAGAACTGGAAGCATATTGTTGGAACAAAGTTTACAAAGTACATGGAAGGTTATTTATTTATTTTATTTATTTATTAACCTTTATTTAACCAGGAAGATCCCATTGAGATTAAAAACCTCTTTTTCAAGGGAGACCTGGCCAAGATAGGCAGCAGCAGATGTCTCACAGTTACAGAAATTACTCAAACACAGGCAGCAACAACACACATGCAACAATAAGTGAAAGAATACAAATAAAATAAAAATAAAATTCAATAAAATTCAAATAAAATAAAAAGTCAGTTAAAATGACAATCAATCTAATTGAAACAGTTGCATGTTATGGACTTGGCCTCAAGGATTCGTAGTTTAGATTTAAAATCACTTAATGAAATGAATTCAGTCATTTTCCATTCCTTCTGCAGTTTGTTCCAGGCCGAGGGTGCTAAATGGACAAAAGCTCTTTTACCAAGTTCAGTTCGGGCAAATGGAACAGAAAGCAACAAGTAACCATGCGGACGAAGAGAATACCGACCAGCATGTTTCATTACAAGCAGGGAACATATATAAGAAGGCAGCAACCCAAGTATCGCCTTATATATAAAACTGTATAAATGAGAGTTCCTCCGACTTACCAAAGCAGGCCATCCTACGTGAGAGTATAACTCACAGTGGTGAGTCTGAAATTTACAGTTAGTGATGAACCTCAGAGAAGCATGATACACAGAATCAACCATTCGAAGACATTGAGCAGAAGCATTCATATATAGAATATCACCATAATCCAGCACAGGCAAGAATGTTGCAGCAACAAGCCGCTTCTTTGTATTAAAAGAGAAACACAACTTATTTTGAAAATAAAATCTCAGTTTTAACTTCAGGTTTTTCACAAGATTCTCTACATGTGGTTTGAAGGTAAGCGAGTCATCAATTAAGATTCCCAGATATTTATAGGTGTGAACCAACTCTATTTTATTACCTTCAAGAGTGGGTTACTGATGGGATTGTTTGGGCTCGTCTCCTTGATTTAGAAAACAACATGAGCTTTGTTTTGTCTGCGTTGAGAACAAGTTTAAGCTGATGTAATGAGTGCTGGACAGCAGAAAAGGCTTTCTGCAAGGAGTCGATGGCTTGGACAAGAGTTGAACCACAGCTGTAAATAACTGTATCATCAGCATAGAAGTGCAAGTTTGCATCTGGCACATGTAGACTAAGATTGTTTACGTAAATGATAAATAGAAGGGGACCTAATACAGAACCCTGTGGCACTCCGCTGTGCACTGTAACAAAGTCAGAACATAGACCGTCAGATTTAATGCACTGAGTCCTGTTACTGAGGTAGTTTGAGAACCATGCCACTGCTCTCTCAGAGAGTCCTGACTGGAAGAGTCTAAGTTTTAAAATACAATGATCAACAGTGTCAAATGCTTTTGACAAATCAATAAAAAGGGATGCACAGTGTTGTTTTTTATCAAGTGCAATAGTAATATCATTTACCACTCTAATTGCAGCTGTGATAGTACTGTGATTCTTCCTAAAGCCTGATTGATATTCAGATAAAATGGCATTGATGTGCAAAAACTCCTTTACCTGCTCACACACAAGAGCTTCAAGAACTTTGGCCAGCACAGATAGATTAGATATTGGTCTGTAATTAGTTAACACTGCTGGGTCGCCCCCTTTTAATAGAGGAACAACAAAAGCTGATTTCCATACTGAGGGAATTTTATTCGTGTCCAGTGTGAGGTTGAAAAGTGTTGTGAGAGGCTCTGCTACAAAATCAGCTGCCAGTTTCAAGAAGTAAGGATCTAGTAAGTCTGGCCCTGGAGATTTTCTAGGATCTAACAGTTTAAGAGCTTTACAGACCTCCTGCACAGAGAAAGGAACAAAGTTAAATGGCTGACCAGTGTACACCGGAAGGTTTGTGCCAGATTTTACAGAGACTGGGTTCAGAGAGTCAAACAAAGAGCCAGAAGATATAAAGTGCTTGTTAAAACAATTCATAATCTCCTTCCTATCATAAACAGGAACAGAATCCTTAAAAACATAGGTGGGTAGAGCGTGGGAGCTTTTACTCACTGAAAGAGACTTAATGATTTTCCAGAACTTCTGTGGATTATTTAGGTTCTCAGTGGTGACAGACAGATAATATTCTGTTTTAGCTTTCTTAATAGAGGAAGTACATCTGTTTCTTAGTTGTCTGAAAAGAAGCCAATCACTGGGGTAGCCTGTTTTCCTCGCTTTGGCCCAAGCCAGGTTACGCTCATGAATGATATCTGCCAGCTCTTGGGAGAACCAGGGGTTTTCACGACCTTTTATCCTATATCTTCTTAATGGAGCATGTTTATTCACAATTTGCATAAACCCATCCTTAAAGAATGCCCACGCTAATTCTACATCAGGGATCAATCCTATTTTCTTCCAGTCATAATTTGACAAATCATGATAAAATGCTTGCTCATTAAAATGTTTAAGAGTTCTTTTAAAAATAATACGATGTTGTGACTTGGCCACTTTAGTATTTCTAATAGCAGCAACAACACAGTGGTCACTTAAGTCGTTACAAAAGACACCCAAAGATGAAAATTTATGAGGAACATTTGTCAAAATCAAGTCAATCAAGGTAGACTTTTCGGGGCTTTTGAGATTCGGCCGAGTGGGTAAATTGACCAGCTGGGTAAGACTGATAGAATCACAAAAAGATTTAAAATCATCTGAAACAGTTTTGAGCCAATCCCAGTTAAAGTCACCAGCTAGAACAAGCTCCCCATAATTTAGTCTGGACAGCAAAAGGTTTAAAGAACGCAGAGCTTCTGTGGAGGCAGAAGGGGGTCGATAGCAACAAGCAACTGTTATGCAAAGACCCTTTGCAACATTCACATTCAGAGCCAAAAATTCCAATTGTTTGCAAATTGATTCTGATAGAACTATTGTAACATCAAATTTTGACTTAACATAAGCAGCAACACCACCACCTTTCTTAAACCTGTCGGTGCGATAGATATTGTAGCCAGCCATGCTAACATGTTCATCAGATATATATTTAGACAACCAAGTTTCAGAAATGAGGACAATATCTGCATCTGTTGATTGAACCCAGATCTTGATCATATCCATCTTGGGTAACAAACTGCGCACATTAAGATGAACTATCTTCAGCCCAGGTGAGGATTTAAATTCAGATGGTGTCTGGCTACATTGCAGCTCAGGGCCTGGGTTAGGTTGCACATTACCAGATAAGAGCAGTAGTAAGACGATCAGAAGTCTCTGCTTTGTACTTATTGATTTTGACGTGTGAAATGTTGACACAAAGCAGGATTTTTCGTAACTAATTTTGTAATTGTACAAAGCAAGAAGGTTTTGAAGATCAGGTAAATCTTTCTGTAGTTCAAAATGATTAATGTCCTGTTCCAAATACATTGGAAATTGTACAGGATGTATAGCAGCAGTGACGCATGTAGATCTGGGAACCATGTCACGCAGAATGGGGTCACTGTTAAATGTTCTCATCTTAGAAAAATTGAGTGTCCAAAAGTCCCCCACGGCCAATAAGCAAAGTAAAGTTATTAAAAAAGCCATTATCCAAAACACAATGATTGTTGATGCTGAATGAAATAGGCTGCACAAACCTAGGATGGCAAGTAAGGCTCCAGCCAAAAGTTCGGGTCCTGGTGGCTTGCTAGCAGAGGGCTTCTGCTAGCACATTCACCAATGTGGTGTAGAAGGCTTCAATCAACAGCACAGCGCCCGATGTATTGCAGATAAGCTTTTCGAGCAGCACAGGCCTTGGTGTGGTGCTGATGTCTTGCACTAGCAACACAGATGCAGTTTGTTCAGCCGGCAGCAAAGGCCCTGGGGTGGTGCAGATGGCCCCAGCCAGCAGTACAGGCCCTGGTGAGGCTCAGTTGGTTTATGCTAGCAGCACAGGCCCTGATGTGGTGCCTATGGGTCCAGCTGGCAGCACAGGCCCTGGTGAGGCTCAGTTGGTTTAGCAGCACAGGCCCTGGTGTGGTGCCTATGGGTCCAGCCGGCAGTGCAGGCCCTGGTGAGGCTCAGTTGGTTTATGCTAGCAGAACAGGCCCTGGTGTGGTGCCTATGGGTCCAGCTAGGCCCTGGTGCGGTGCAGATGGCCTCAGCCAGCAGCACAGGTCCTGGGATGGTGCCGATGGATCCAGCTGGCAGCACAGGCCCCGGTGCAGTGAGATGGCCTCAGAAAACAGCACAGGCCCTGGTTGAGGCTCAGTTGGTTTATGCTAGCAGCACAGGCCCTGGTGTGGTGCAGACAACCTCTGGTAGTAGCAGAGGTCCCCCCCAAAAAAGACCACTTTCCAAGAATTTACAGAATAGTTTAAAATACTCTTAAAAAGCTTGTTAGAAAAAACTAAAATCCATTTAAGATAGTAAAAAACAAAAAATACCCCAAAAATTCAAAGCAGACATTCAACAAGGAGACATGCTGCTGCCATCTTGGCTGCCACATGTGTAAAAAGGTTCAGAGGAAGGGTCTGACTGGATGCAATAGCTGGTTCTTCGGTATCAGTGAGTTGATGCAGGCCAAGGAGTAGACATTGCCGGCTCCACCCAAAGGCAGAACCATATCTGTCCAACCCATCTTAGACCCAACCTTGACCCAAGGTTTGGTCTGTTAGGTGCATTACTAGAAGAAGCAGGGTAGGCAGCCAAAGCTCCACCACTGGTCTCAACTTAAGAGCCGAGACTGTACAAGTACAGCTGGGAGTCATGAATCATTATTACAGTCAGTGTCTGTGAAAAGGTTTGTTGTGAGTACTTTTCGTTTCTTTGTTTTTAAATTTAAATTTAAATCCCAGTTGAACATATTTTGGCATCCTCCTCACATCAGTTCATCAGACACACACGACAAATGTAATCCTGTCCGGTTTGGAGTGACAGTGAAATCCTGTCTCACTGGTTTGTTGATACTTTGAGATCTTCTTCAGAAAAGTTGATCAGAAAATATTCTTACACATATTTCAGACAGATTTTTGTCTTAATGTCAGATTCTGAACATTTCAGGCAGGATGTGGTTCAGTTATTATCGTTTTTATTTAATCCCCGTCTCGTTGGCTCTAATGCTTTCATCTTTTCTCAGTCTACTGTGTGCATGCAGTGCTTTGATCTTCTCCCTCTTGCTGTATGTTTAATGTATACTGACTGTACAAGACTCTGCTGTGCTGGTCCTCTTCACAGGAGGAGGAGGAGGAAGAGGAGGAGGAAGAGGATGGCATGAAAATAGACAAAGAAGAGACAAACGGAGGAGGAGGAGTGGAACAGTGTGAAAAGGTGGAAGAAGCTGATGCAAAAACAAACAAAAAAACCCCATCACGATAGAAAAAAAGACAGAAACAGAAATTAAGGAAGGACAAAGAAAGGAGTTGAAGTGGGTTAGGAGTTGGTGATGGAGGGAGAGGAGAAATAAAAAGCATGTAGTGGTGAAATGATGGATCACATACTGCGATGACCTCCATTACCCTCGCTCTCCTTTCTCTTTGGTGGATCAGGGGAGCGTAGGAGGTGTAAAAACATTACTTAAAGAAAGCTTGGACATGATTTCATTGGGTCTTCATTAAGGCCGACTTCTGTTCCAAACTTAAATGAATTTGTCCACGAAGCGGAGAAAAGGAGCAGACAGCTAATGAAAAAGATGTCACAATCACACAAAAGGGGAAAAAATAAGGGTTTAAAAAAGAGCGGCAGTAAGAAAGCTCAGATAGCGAGGACTAATGAAGTGAAGAATGGAGAGGGAAAAGGGTGAACGAAGTGTTGTTATTGCTGATTTAATGTCTAGGATCAGCTGACTGAGTTGGCTGATATGGATCAAATATTCTGTCACAGTAAATTAAATTTTTAATCACATAGTGGTATTATCAGCACCTGGTAATTAAGGTTAGAACATGTGTTTAGATACAATCACTGACTTTTAGTCAAATGAATTAAACACCTAACAAATCAGTGCTCATCTAAAAATCTCAACTTGCAGAACAAAAAAAATCTAAAATAACTTCACAGTTTCCTTCATTTTCCCCAAACGATGATTCTGTTCACCTGGACGTAGCGTTTTCAGTGGGAGACACATTTCGTCACTCATCCAAGTGACTTGTTCAGTCTCAGCTGACCTCAGGTTTCTCCAATCTCATAAACAGTACATTTGCATAATGACTGAAATCAGCACCACTGAGGGAACAATAGGCTGGGAGGTCCATTCCTTGATCATTAATATGCAAATTCTCATTATCATTGATCAACAAACACTGATCAAAGCTCATTAATCAAGGACCACTGATCAATGGCCATGAGTACCATTCACAGAGAGCTGGGGAATGGCTGCAATCACAGCATTGTAAGATGGCGAAAGATGTACCCTCAGGCCCCCTCCTCGATTCAGAGATGGTCTTTCCCTTTTCACATAAATGGCCTCCTTGACTCTCTGCTCAAACCAGCGTTCCTCCCTGTCCAAGATGTCCACTGGCCTGTAGGTGTGAATAGACTGCGGCGTCCTGGCCCGACGAGGTAGCTCTTCTGTGTTCTGCCATTCTCTTCGCCAGAGGTTGTTTGGTTTCCCCAATGTAAAAATCCTGGCAATCCTCCTGGCACTTAACAGCATATACTATATTACTCTGTTTGTGTCCCGATCCTTGGGGTGGACCAAACACCCACTTTGTAGCTTTAGCCAAACTTCCTTCATCCACAAAAACAGAAAGCCACTTAGTCCATCATGTTTTCTGCCTGCATAGCATTCTTGAAATTCTTGTAACTGTTTCAGACCAAGGTCCTCGATTGACATGAAAACCTTCTGTGAGACACTAGGCTGGCCGTGGTTCAGGAGGTAGAGAAGATCACCTACTAATCAGAGGTTGGCAGTTTGTGTGTGTGAATGCGTGAACAATGGGTGAGCATTATTACCAGAACCCCTTCCTACCAGCATATCACCCCGACTTCACTGGCTCCCAGTCAAATTCCGGATAATATACAAACTTCTTCTGCTCATCTTCAAGGCCATTCATAACCTTGTTCCCCCTTACCATTCTGATCTGCAGTGGACGAAGCTGACAAAGTGATTATTAGTTCATAAGCACTACCTCTTCTGCCCGCTCACTTCAATCCTCTTCTTCTATCCAGCTTGCCGTGTCTTCTTTCCACCTCACCACCATGGGAAGCAGAGATCTCTACCCCCAAATATAAGAAATATTGGTTCTCTCCCCCAGTTTAAATCTCAACTCAAAACATCCTTTCAAACCTGCATATTCACTGTGAACCCACTGTTTATTAATTTTAACTTGTGCTTTTGTTTCTATTGTTCTTCATTTTGTCATCTCTATTATGTGTTTTATTCTATTGTTAAGTGTCCTTGGGTGTCTTGAAAGGTGCTTTATAAATAAAATTTATTATTATTATTAACAAGGCAGTCTGTAGAAAAGCACTATATAAGAAAAAGTCCATTTAACATTTACTGGGTACAAAAGCTAGCCTATCGTCTGGATTCCATCTCCAGAGTAAAGGCCAAGCAAGCAAATTGAGAGCTTGAAACAATTTTAAGATGTTTAGTTTTATCTTGGACTTTACTGCCTCGAGCTCTCTGTGTTTAGATCTCTCTGGAACTGGTGGTGGACCCTTTCCTGTGATCCCTGAGCATGTTGTCGTGAGTGGAAATCGGAGCAAGAGTGGATGAAGAGGAGTGAGTGTGCATGGAAGAGGAGTGACGGTGGTTTCCCTTTGCGAAGATAAATTGTCACCCTTTTGCTTCCCTGAACACTGTCTGCGCTTGAGTCCATCTGTTAGCCATGACGGTATGCCTTTCCCCTAAAGATATTCATTGAAATCCTTTTTTAAGGAGCTGTCACCAAGATCACCAACATACATTGACTCTTTGGGATTGACAAGATTATTAGAATATCTGCTGTCAAACCGCCCCCTGCATGAAGATTCATCCTACGTATCATGTACCTTAAAACAAAGCTGTTGCTTCCAGTACTCTCAGTCCTGCTTTTGGGTCTATATTTACTAGGTTTATAAAATAAAAAGGAAGAGACGATTGAATTAGAAGGGAATATTTAAACAAAAGACGTTTATTTTTATTTTTTTACTTGAGAAAAACATTGCATTGTTGATAAGCTGTACTTTGCCTTAGAAATGTTTCCAGGGTAAGTGGAAGCATGCCAAACTGCACAATACCCCCCATATGCTCAGTCCTAATTCTTTAAAAGCTTTCAGGGCTTAACCTCTGGGTGGTCTTGGGTCGATTTGTGCCATTTTTCATTGTTCGTATACACGCCATTTGCACTGTGTTGAACGGAATATAGCCAACTTTTCCAAAAAAAAGTCTGGTTAGATATATTTCAAAATTCCAGTCTGACTCCCTTAAATTAGCTTCAGTGGCTGAGCTACAGATAAACTTACACTATTGGTCCTAGTGGTCGATTTGTGCCCCATTGAAACCCATTATAAACGCTATTTCCCATTCCACGGTCATTACAACCAAATAATGGGCCATCTTCCGAATGTTGGTGGTACTCGGAAGTCCGGGCCTTGGAATTGTATCTTTTGGGAAATATTTGATTTCTTTGTTTTTTGGGGCTAAAAAAACAGTGCGGCCATGTGACGAAACCGGGATATAAAGGGTTAAAATCCGCGAAATGTAATTAAAACTTGATATGAATATTTCAAGGAGAAGTAGGTCTAAAAGATTGGCTAATTTAAAGTGGGAAAAAATATTAATATATAGATATTTTATGGCACTTTTCATGGCGTGGTCGATTTGTGGCTCTAAGCCCAATAGTGTATGCATTTTTCTAGGACCCCCCAGAGGTTAAAGGGACATTTTAATTTTGTGACATTGTCATGCTGGTGCTAATGTTTAAAGGGAAGCCCCAAATGCAGAAAGATATATTCACATTTGCAGATAATCAAAGAAAAAAAATGTTCTAGTCAAAGAAGAGAATGGGGGATTTTTATCTGAGAGCACATTGGGAGGTTTTTCTTTTTCAAAATCGCAAAGCTATGACATCATAGCAAAGTCACTGGTCACTTGCAATTTTGAACCTGGAGAAACATTATTATGTTGATCCAGGAACAACACCAACACAAGACTATAAGAGAGACCATGGGATATGGTGTCAGAGATACAAGGTTGATCTGACAGTGTGAGAAAAGAAAACAATACACACCTTTGTTCTTTTTTGCCTGCATTAGGATCTCACTACCCTTCTTCACAAAAAAGTGAAAGTAAAAACAGGAAAAATACTTGAGCAACTAACCTTCAAAATAAAACAGGAAGTAAACTGAAAGGCAGAAATATACAGTGCAAAAACACAGAGGGCACACGTGAGACAGAGGAAAGGGAACGACCTTCAAAAACACAAAGAAATGGAAAAACTAAGAATTTCTGATTAAAAGCAGAGCACATCCTGTATTCTTCTCTTGTTGTGGTTTTCTTTGTCAGTTGTGTTGCACACCCTAGGGATGCTGCAAAACACTGCGTAGTGAAGAAGTGAAAGTAGAAGTGACATCTACTTTCACACAAAAACGTTTCCATGTAAGACTTCATAACAATTATTTTGTTTTGAGATGTATTTCTACAATTTCCAATCTCTTTTTTTCAAGTGCACAAATAGAAAACACATATTTACAGAGTAGGAAAAGCAAAATAGAATTAATAGAAAGTCTGTCAGGGACAGGAAGGGTTGGCATGAACCAATTAACACACCTGAGGTGTTTGAATCACATGTAGACCTGAGAAACCTCCACTCTACTTCACACATAAAGTTTAGACTTCTATTTTTGTGCCTAATGAATGTACACACTTTGAGATGGAGAACTAAAAAGTGAGCATGAATTTTTTTTTTTATAAGTGAGAACGCCCTTTGAAAACTCATGGCCACACAGTGCCCTAGAAAAATTACCATTAAATAACAGAAAACCCCCAAATCTGCCCATCCATCCTCAGGAAAACTAAAAACAAATTAAACTGAGCCTTTTTTTTAACCGCTCAGTAAACATCATGCCATGTTCTAATGGTTGTCCCGTGTAATAAATATGATCAAAGTTTCAATTACAGAGTATAGTTTTTTTTTTTAATCTGGGTTCAGTGTGACACTACTGATCTGCTGCTCATACCTTCTGTTTGTCAGCAGTAACATATTAGAAGAAAGCAATCTTAAAGTGAGGGAGGATTCAAAGAGGGAGGGGCTAAAATGTCTTTTTTAGACAGAGAATGAGCTAAGGGTCGGTAAAAAGACAGAGTATAGGATAAATAAGGATTATTTTGGGCTGTTATTCATGCAAAGCCATTGTGGTGGAGGTGCTGGAGGTGTATATTGTCATGTCTGTGTGTAGGCAGGCAGGAAAAGAGGACCCAAAATGCAGGACTCACTGAGGCGGAAGTAACTCAAAACACACAGCTTTATTGCTGGTAAGAAGCAGAACAGAAAAACACTAACTAAATTGGAAGAACAGAATAACTAGGCAGGAAGGCTGGCTGGCAAACGGAACACACAGAGGAAGCGAGGGTGAACAGACGTTAACGACGCGACACCGAGTAGGGGAAGACACAGACACTAAATACAAGAGGTGAACGGAGCGAAGAGGAAACAGCTGGGAGACACGGCTGACGCTGATTACACTGACGAGACAGGGAGAGCACAAAGCTGAACGCACTGACATAGGACACAGACCTACAAAATAAAACAGGAAGCACATGACAGACAGAGACACAGACTCGTAAACAGGCATAATGACGTCATGGGCAAACAGAGGGACATACGGGCAGAGAAGACTAAGCACAGGCAACCTGAACCAAACATGAGGGCGAGATAACAAAACCTAAACCAGAAATAATCATCATCGTCATCAGCATCATCAGCATCATCATCATCATCATCATCATCGGATAACTAAAGAATCAGAATATAATTATAATCAAAACGGTATCACCAGAGAACAAGAACTAATCCATAATGCAAAAATAAACCAAAACATAAGAAACTCAAAATACTGGTTCGAACCGACCCAGGACCGTGACATATATAACATAAACACACTTGTATATAAGTGATTCACCAGAATCTGATCAACGTCTGCAAAAACAATCAGTAGGATTTGAATTAGCTGTTTTTGGTTGTTGGTGGGAATTTGTTTCTGCAACTTTCTGTGGTTTTCTAAAAAAAAAATATATCCATGAGTCCCCAAAGTGAGAAAGCATTGACAGCAGCAGGAACTTGATGAATTATTCACAACTACAGACACACAGAGAGGACTGGACACACAGTCTATGCTCCACTACAATGGTAGGACTCATTTCTATCCTCAGACAGGTGATCTGTTACAGAGTTGCGGCTTCACAGTAGAATCAGCTGTTACACAGCAACTTACTCTGAGTCCCAACTCCATCTGTCAGGACATCTTTAAAAAGTCTAATCTGTTTGTGGAGTTCAAAGTACTTTCCTGTCGAGGTTATAATTATTTTTCCAGTTTCGGAAGTTGTGTTTTGAGTGTCTGCAGTAGTTCAGTTCAGTTTAGAAATAATACAATAAAGTGATGAAGTGAGTTTGGCAGATACACAGACACTACATTTAGGTGATAACTTATTCATAAACCTCAGGCCTGATAGCCTCTTTCCACAAATTCACAGTGGAACATTTTGGGCTGTTAAAAGGGTCTGTTTACCAGAACTTCTAAAACTTCTGCTACTTTCTAACCCTTGGCTCAAACTCACTCTGACAGAAAAGAACTGGTGACTCCAAAATAAAGAAAAGGAATAAAAAAAGATATTTTTTTATTTCTTTGTTTTTCTATTTGTCAGTTAAATGTTTCATTTTTAATGTAATATGAGACGAAGATAGCCAAAGTATACAACACAGTTTGCATAAAATATATCAAATTAGTCTTCCTCAGCTCAACTGCAGCCACTCACAGCAGACGACCATCCCTCGCTACGTGTGGTTTTACTCGAGGTTTCTTCCTGTTAAAAGAGAGTTTTTGCTTCCCACTTTTGCCAATGCTTGTTCATAGAGTGACATGATTGTTGGGAATCTCTCTGTATTAGGGTCATTACCTTAAAATATACTGCAAGGTAGTTGCTAGTGATGGTTTTTAATTGCATTAGTGAACTTCTTGGCTAATGCATCTGCAGGAAGCTCCTGAGGATGTTTTACCAGTCGGTGGTTGCTGGAGTACTTGTGGTGTGCTGTGGTGTGCTGGGGGAGCAGCACAGCAAAGAGGGACTCATCCAGGCTGGAGAAACTGATCAGGAAGGCTAGCTCTGTGGTCGGCATGAAGCTGGACACTCTGGTGACAGTGGCAGAGAAAAGGACACTAAAGAAACTGCTGGACATTATGAACAATGCTGGGCATCCTCTGCACACGGCCATTAACAACCAGAAGAGTCTGTTCAGTGACAGGTTGCTTCTCCCCAAGACAAGAACTAACAGACTTAAAAACTCCTTTGTCCCACACGCCATCAAACTGTTTAACTCCTCTCTGGAGGGGAGAGGGAGGGGAGACAGGAGGACAAAGGAGGGGGGAACAACTAAGCTGTAGTGCCTCTTCACTTCACTGTGCAATACCTTTTGTGCAATACTTTTGTTAATAGTCAATGGTGCAATAGACCTCAATACTTGAAATGTGCAATTCCCTTGTATTTTTATTTTTATTCCTATTTATTCTATTTATCCCCTTCATATATTTTATTTATATATGTCTCTGTATTATATATATATATATATATATATATATATATATATATATATATATATATATATATATATATATACATATGTGTGTGTGTGTGTGTGTGTGTGTGTGTGTGTGTGTGTGTGTGTGTGTGTGTGTGTGTGTATAAAATATTCTGTAACTGTAACTTCTGTCGGTGCTGTGCTTTTGGAAACCGAATTTCCCAGAGGAACCCACCCGAGGGATTAATAAAGTTTTATCTTATCTTATCTTAATGCCAACTGAATGCTCAAACAACATGATTGGTCAGTTGCCATACTGATCCTGGACTGAGATTATTATCGGAATCAGTATCAGAAGAACTTTATTAATCCAAAAACATTATGATGGTACAGGAACAACAGCAACATGCTGACGTTAGATCACCTGATTTCACTGGGCCACTGCCAACAACCACTCACCAACCAGTTAGAGAATACACGTTTGTCCTTAAAGAACAGTCCTTAGGCCTGAGGAAGATCTGTTCTCATGTTATCTCTATATTTGTTTGGATTATAAAGGGGGCAACTCCAGTTCTCCAAAATCACCTTTCTGGTCTTTGCACTTTTGTTTATCTGCTTGTTTTCTCTGAGCAATCGTCCCTGTATCCGGCTCTTTAAATGTAGTCCTGTCTGTGATGGTCTCCTTGGGATTTTCTGCATCTCTAAACGAATTCTGTTCATTTAACTATATAAATATGATTTTTCACAAGTACAGACTTACACCAACAAATCTGTGTGTCAGAGTGTGTAACAAAGATTAATATCAATGTGTAACACCAACATAACCCCCCCAACACACACACACACACACACAGAGAGAAAGAAACGGACCTCACGCAGAGTGCCGTTATCCTGTGTGTGATCTTGTTCTATTAAAAAGCTTCTTCTCTCCTTATCAGCTCCAACCTACACCCCCCCCCCCCCACACACACACACACACACACACACACATAGAAGCAACTATCAGTAGCAAACAGATGAAAGCTCTTTCAGTCTTTTAGCTGAATTTAAAAACACAGTTAGTTAGAAAGATATTGATCGGTTTCACAACAAAAGCCCTTTGACCTTTGATTTTTCTGGGATTCACCGTAAAAAATATATATGGATTTGTTAGACACTGTGTGTGTGTGTGTGTGTGTGTGTGTGTGTGTAGGCGTGTGTGTGTGTGTAGGTGTGTGTGTGTGTGTGTGTGTTCTGATGGCCTGTACTTGGATATTGGTGGTGTTTGCATGTTTTTAATCACTGTTTTTGACTTTGCTGGCAGTAGTGCAGGAGAAGATGTTCTAGCTTTGAGGCTCAGAGGTTGGCGGTTTTTATTCTGCCTTCAGTTTTTTCTTTTTTGTATCTTAACTCCTCCTGGCAAAGTCCTGCTTGAATCATCCCAGTGCGTTCAGTGCCAGTGCCATGATAACAGAGAGTCTGGTTTAATCCCAGTAAAGTCTTGTTTAATCCTAGTGGAGTGCCATTCAATCTCATTATTGCTTGTGCGTCTAACAAGTTTACTTGCTTTCCAAAACAAACTTCAGGCTCTTGTGTGCCACAGCAGAAACAATGCTCAGCTTTTTAAACTAATGTTAATAAAATGTTGGTTTCAGTTTAAAAGATGTAAGTTTTATGTTTGGGGGGGGGGGGGGGGGGTCGTCACAGTGACAAATACAAATAGATAAATAATACAAAAATAACCCAAAGACTAATAACGAAAAACATCAAACATCAAAAACCATTGTCCTGGTTTAAAATTAATCCCTGTTAATTAATAAGTAGTGCTAATATAATAACTATAACAATGTTATAATAAATGCAATATTATTACTGTTATCATAAGGAGCAGTGCTAGTGTTTACATTTGGCTGAAATATATATACTTTAAATCAATATAAAAATATTAATTGGAAATGTAAATTATTTTGGCTTCACTGGTCCTTCACAGACATTATGTTCAGATTAAAATCTTTCCAGTTCAGGGGGTATATAAAAATATTATGTCTGCTATTATTCTAGATATTCATTGTTGTAAGATCAAAACCAGAATTGTTTTTGCCCATTTTTCACTTCTTTCTGAGACCTGTGACTCTCAGCCCAAAGCCCACTACTTCCTACTTGAAAATTAATAAAAATAGCTGAGAGTTATGTAGCTTCATTAAATCTGCTGTAATAGTTTGATAAGTCACCTCAGGTCACCAGAGTCTTTAGAAAATGTTACCCAGGAAACCAGAGAAGCATTGGTACCATTTTTGGAAGTGTGATAATAATCCATAATTGTTTCTAGCTAGTAGCAGTTAGTAAAACAAAGATGACAATGGAAGGTCTCTGATTGGTGGAAAAGCTTTTCTGCTGCTCAAAGCTTTCTAGGAAAAACTATAAATTCCTGAAACACCAGTTATATTATCTCTCTCTCTCTCTCTCTCTCTCTCTCTCTCTCTCTCTCTCTCTCTCTCTCTCTCTCTCTCTCTCTCTCTCTCAGACACACACACACACACACACACACATACACACACACACACACACACAATCACGCTAAATATATTTACTGGAGAGGAGAGGTGACATAGAGGGAATCTGTCTCATTGGTAGAGTAACAATAATTGATACATTTATCATTTCATTGCTTTGATATTCTTACTAAATGTATCTTTTAACACTTAAACAGCATAGCTCATTTTCCTGGGAAATGAACCATGATACAGTAGCTTGTGTAAAATCTGCTCATATCTTGGTGAATTCAGTTTGTTAGATCCACAAAAAGCAGCGGCACAGGTCAGCTGATCACAGCCTAAATACACTGAAAAATCTACTTCAGCAGAAAACAAATTATTTAGACTCATTTCTAAGTGACTGTGCTACACCTGAACTTTGTGTCCCCCCTCTAGTCAAATCCCTCTCTAAGCCCTGAGTGTTAGAGACCTTTTTAGCAAGTGGCAACCGTAAAAGCTGAGAGGAAAATGTCACAGGAGTGAATGTGAGAGGAACCAAACACAAATCTGATTCAGTGAGTTAATCTAATCAGAATCATTACTTTAATTCATGTTTAGATGAACTCTAGCAATGCAACCATCCCAGCCTACTACAACCTTTATAACAGCACTGCAAACTAACCAGTCTAACCTACATGAACTTCTTGGTATTTTGATGTATCTGCTAAATAACAATAATTTAGCATTTCAGTTTGTTTCACGTGACATTTCACAAAAAACTGAATCCAGCAACATGTTTCTGCAGATAGTTTTGGCCCACTTTACCACTGTAAAACACAGACATACACACAGAGTGGTGAATGATGGGTCTATGTACATCCATGATTGCAATTCTAAGATTCCTTAATAAGTTTAATAAACTTGGACCAGGACCAGTGTTTTGATCAAGTAAGAAGAAAAAGTGTGTTTGAAAGCTGCAGCTGTTTTCACTCTCTGTGTATTATTTGGGTAACACGACTTTGTAATTTTGCCTGTGGTGACCCTTCACAGTGGTTCAAACATCCAGGTCACAACGACAGTGTGACTTGGATGCCTATATGTTGATGATGTTTGTGGACACCGGAATAAGACTTCTAGTCAGCCTCAGAGCAGTGCTGGAAAACAGTCAGATGACACAGGAGGTGGAAGAGGTAATCTACACACACTGTTTACAGTGGACCTCGACTGAGGATATAGTCAGATGGTGGAAAAACACTTTGAGGATCTTTTCAATCCCACAGTCACGACTGAGTCTTGAAAGCACTTGTGAGGAGGGGGACGACATGCCCATCACTGTGGGGGAAAGTCACTCATATAGTTGTCTGTGAAGGTTCTCAGTCATCCAGGTCACTGTAGTCTAATAAGCTTGCAAAGAAAAGCATCTGGACTTCTTTCTTGAAGACATTTCACCTCTCATCATCTACCTAATTCACTAATATAGTTAAACAACTGCACACTGGCAGGACCCCTGAGATGGGTAAGATTTGCTTGTTAAGTCATGGATGGCTCTTAATTTTTTTTAAACTTTAATGAACGTAAAACTGAAGCAATTTTATTTGGTCCCAGTCATTGCCCTGGAACCCCAGTTGACCTTGCTGCTCTGATCCAGGGCTAGATAAGCAGCAGAAAACGGATGGATGGGTAGATGGCTCAATGAAAGATGAAAAAAAAAAACCCCCAATATTTTAAATAAAATTGAATGCAGATGATGTAATGCCATGTAGTTGTTGTAATAATAATAATAATAATAATAATAATAATAATAATAATAATAATAATAATAATAATAATAATAATACAGAGGAGAATAATAATAATAATAATAATTATAATTCTTATTATATTGTTTTAGTGCTTCAAATAAAATAGAAAATACTTTTCTCATATTTGGTCCTTCACAGTCACTGCATTCATAATGATAATTGAATCATTTTCCAGTTTAAGGAGTATTTAAAAGTATCCCATGCTGCTCCTATACCAAATATTTATTTCAAAAAATACATTTCACTAAAAAGGATCCTAGAATTGATTCATGTTTTGATACTTTCTGAGACCTGTGGCTCAGAAAACCCAATGGTTCCTACTTGGAAAATATTAAAAACAGATGACAAATATATAGCTTCATTATTATATCTGCCTTAGTAGTTTCTTAAATCATGCAGGTTACTATAGTTTCTAGAAAATGTTTTGCAGTGTAAAAATAGTTTTCGCTAGTAGCAGCTGCTTAAATTGAAGCACAAAATAAAGACTATGTGGTAACAGTTAGTGAAAAGTCTTGTGAAAGTGCTAATTGGTGGAAAGCCTTTTCTACTGCTCGAAGACTTCTAGGAAAAACTGTAAGTTCCTGCAAACACAAGTTATATTCTCTCTCTCACACACAGTCACACTAAATATATTTACAGAAGAGGAGAGGTGACAGAGAGGGAATCTGTCTCATTGGTAGAGTAACAATAATTAATACATTTATCAGTTCATTGCTTTGATATTCTTACTAAATGTAGCTTTTAACACTTAAACAGCATAGCTCATTGCCCTGGGAAATGAACCATGATACAGTAGCTTGTGTAACATCTGCTCATATCTTGGTGAATTCAGTTTGTTAGATCCACAAAAGCAGCGGCACAGGTCAGCTGATCACAGCCTAAATACACTGAAATAATAAATAATAAATGTAGCTTTTAACACTAAACAAACAGTGTAGCTCCATGGTGTGAGAAATCAGCTGTGGAGCTGCTTATATTGATGGATTCAGTTGGTTAGACCCACAGGTCAGCTGATCACAGCCTGTACAAGAGGAAAAATCTACTGGAGCTTTGCAGCTACTGTGTGTGTTTTTAAGCGTTTCAAACCTTTTAGTTTATTTTAGTCTCCTTTTGCTTCACTTCCTTTGCACCTTACCTCTGCTGTTTTTGTGCTTCTTTGCTGTGTTGTCTATTGGCAGGTTTCTCGCTGTTTTTGGTCATTTTTTTGGTCTTTTGCCGTCATTCTGTGTCTGCTTTAATGTCGCCCTTTGTTCTGCTTTGGTTTGCCCCACTTTGTGCTTGATTTGCATCTCTCTGTAGTTGCTTTGAGTCTCCATGGTGTATCTCTGCCTTTCTGTTGACATTTGCTTTACAGCAAACCTAAATCACACTATGGACATGCAGGAGGACTGGTGTAAAACAGCAACCCAGGAGGTTCGTTAGATCAACAACAAGGTGCAACAGCTGCATCTCATTGCTGGTTGAACCTCAGAACTGTTTTTATATTAATTTAAGTGATTGTTTCAAAGCAAATATGGCAGCAAATTAGAAAGAAGAGGGGCGAGCATGGCTGTGTGGCTGCTTTGCCTTTTTTCCTGTCCTTTGGTTTCTCTCTGCAGTAATTTTGTGTTGATGTGCATTATTCGTTTGCCCCTGTCTGATTTCTCTTATTCAGTATAATAATTTTCTTTTCAGGTGGCAATTTTATGTTTTTTTTTAAATCTTTTTTTTGTTTAATTCCGTTCCAGCACAAAATGTTAATTGTCACTTCTGACGGAGGTTCTGGATGAGACCCCCTTTGGCGCCTGAGCCGGTCCCCTGCAGGCCTGTTTGGTTATCCTGTTATCCCATTAAAGGGGTGCTCCATGGGGAGTTTTCCTTCATGAAAGTGGATGGTCTAAAGCACAGAGCATCTTATGTTCCACCTTTTACCCTTGAGGCACAATTGTGCTTGATAAATTCGAGTGTTAGGTAACGCTGTAGCTCTAACAGCCCCACAGGCTGTTGAGTTTTAGTGGAGCTCAACACACACCGTGTAGTTCAACAGCGGGAGGTGACGAACTCGGGAGGTGACGAACTTCAACTTCTCGTTTCTATTTCCAAATTTATCTGGAGGAGGAAAACCGTGAGAACAGTGTGTCCGCCGGTCTGTTTATCATTTTGTGCTTTTCTTCTTTCAGATCTCTTCTTCCAGAGAACCGACCGGAGCTGTGCTGCTCCCAGTGTGTGTGCGCTGATAACAGTGCTCGTCTGATAATCAGCCACAATTACATCTCAGCAGAGGGAGACAGAGAGGAAGTGGGTGGTGGGAGGAGAGAACTATTGATATGGTAATATGTGTGACACGCGCAGGCACGCACGCTGAGGCCTATTGTACGGTGACAGCAGGAGAATAGCAGGTTTCATTTTCTCTCACCAACCTTTTATTACAATGAGATACTGAAACCACTCATTAGAGGCAGAGACAGCAGAGAGGTGTTGCTTTCAAGTGAATTCGTGCAGAATGAAATGCAGTGAAAGTGACAGAGCCCGACTGTTTCGAATTATTATTTGACACATTTAGTGCCTTTTCGCACTAAATCGCACTTGCAAAGAGCCCACTTGGAGACGCCGAGATTGATTTCATGTATGTTTAATGGTCCCGTCTCACAGGGACTCTTCAGCAGCACGGCGTAAGTCTTTTAAACAAATCCATCTACAAATCTAAACAGAGCTGTTCTGGACTATCTAAAATAAGTAAAATACATGACCTCTCCTCCTTTTCCCCAGTCATAGTAAACTATAATATTTAGTACCTAAAACAGGATAGCAGCTGTGTTTTGGCATTTTGGCTGCTATGCTGCACACATACTCTTAGCCACAAGGCCAAGAAATACTTAGAGATGGTGCCCTTAGCATCAGTGATTTGATGCTCACACTGTGACATTACTGGCTGCTGACAGCTATTGATGCTGTTTATGGAGCAACAAAGGAGACAAAAGGAGGCAGGAGGGTGAGTCAAGGTTCGGAGTCAGGAAACGCCAGTTAAGCCCTCGTTATTTCCGGTTCCTGGACATGATCCTTCATCTAAAATCTAAAGAAAAAAGGGTGAAAAACAGTTTAGAGGGAGGAGTTAATGGTGGAGTGAAGGGAGTCGTTTTGCTGCTTACAGCAGAAACCACAGTTTGAGGCTTGCATGTGACATATTTTCATGCATTAAATTTAAAAATGCTATGAATTATAATTAAAAATGATATGGCTTCACTTATAAAGATGGTTTATGGTTATCTGAAAAGCCTGGACAGTAAAATATACTTCCATATGAGATATGCTTACTTATCTCATCTTGTAATGGTTTCTATTTTATTTAAAGATAAAGTCAAAGTGTCCAAAACAAGTCAGGAGAGGGTTAATCATAAAGCGAATGAGACAAGAAGCAAAAGACTGAACAATAAAAGGCTTTTAAAGTATTCTTAGTGAAGCCAATGAGATTTTCAGAAAAGTAGAATGATGAATTTTATGGTGGGTTATGTAGTTTTTGCATTGATGGCATCATCATCTGCAGGATATAAAGGCATGGAAACTGAGTGAACCTGAAAGCGAGTCCTTTATTTCACTGTTTGCAGTAAATTCAAAAAGAAAGAAAAAGCATAATCCGAAAGGCAGAAACTATAAACTTCTGAAAAACAAAGCTAACCAAAATATGCTCTGATAAGAGGAGACAACAACTACATATAGAGAGAAGGGTAATCAGGGAAGTGGCGACAGCTGGGAGAACGAAACACAGCTGAGCTAAATCACAGAGGACAAGGAAACAAAACTAAAAGCAAACACAGGAACTGCAAATGAAACAGGAAGTGTGATAACGTAACGATTTGACACAAGGGGGCAGTACAGCGAGAAGAATTAATCTCTAAAACAACTACAGACCAAGAACATAAATAAATACACTAATAGGAAAAAAAACATAAATAATATTTACATGCAACCCATTTAGTGTGCACATATAGTCCAGCTCCTCAACGACATTGCATCCATACATACTGTTGCAAGAAGGTTTGCTTTCTCTCCCAGAACAGCCTCAAGAGTCTGAAGGAGACACGAGGAGATGGGTTCTTACTCAGAGAGAGCTGGAAAGATTCATCAGCTCAGCAGCAGGAGCACAACGGATCTGACTCTGAGAAGGAAGCTCCACAGTGGCCGACACGTGCATGTTTCTAACCGAACTGTCTAGATGAGGGCCAAAGTCCTTTACTGGGACCTGTGCTCACAGCCCAGCTCTGTGCAGAAGTGGCATTTTCTTCACAAATGACACTAAGTTCACTGAGCATGTGTGACAGGAAAGTATCCATGGCAACAATTATGTTTCCTACAATGTCATCCAGCCTGATGTGTTAATCAGCGGGTAGGTGATAGCCTGGCCTTCTCTCAATGGCACCCTGAGGGCTTTTATGTAGGATCATATCAGATAGACTGTCAGACCTCGTTGCTGATGCAGTGCATCCTGGGCATGACCTCTTAGCAATTGGAGTTTGTGCGGAGTTACTGGATGACATAAGCATCGATATTATTAATGGGCCCTTAACACCACAGACTGGGCTCACTGGTTCCTTGATCCAGGTCCAGGAGGACATGATGGACATACACCATCCATCAGGAGCATGCCCAGATCGTGGGGGTGCATACAGCCTCCTGAGCCACTTATTGGATTAGCCTGTGATTTCTATTTGTGAGATTTTACATCCATCCCTCAGAGTGTTGATGATTTTGGTTTCTACTCATTGATGTTAATGATGCCATTTTGCTCTTAACAAACTAAACAGTGTATTTCAGGTGTCACACAGAGTTTTTTAACGTAAATGTTTCATTCATCAAGATCCAGTGTGCGATTTAAGCTTTCTATCGGCATTTCTATCAGTTTTCACACAAACCCTGAAAAAGTGAATCTGCAGAGGTGAAAATAAAAGTCTGCAAAGATAAAGAAATGAGCGCCAGTACGGACATTCATCTGAACCACAATCACATAGTGAGAAACCTGCGCATCAGTCAGCAGTGCTGGCATTCATAGACTTCCATACTGACTCCCACAGTGAAGTTAGTTTCATATAGCTATTTCCTTTAAACTGTAGTCACTATTCAGCAAATAGCACACTGTGGTGATGTGAAATTAATAGTAGCACAGTGTGTTCGGGGCCCAAAGCTGCAGATAGAAGCTCAATCATCCATCAACCCTGACTGCTGATATAATTACTACACACACATGCACATACACTTGCAGAGACTCTGTCGTTTCCCCATGTTTTCTCCACCTGACTCAAGGAAACAACCAATTTCCTCTGAACATTTCCATTTACCTTGAAGCTCTCTATTTTTTCCATTCTCTCTTTGTCAGCCTGTTTCTCTACTTTCTGACTGGCTGCGATGTGTGTGTGTTCACTATTGATTAGTAATTCATTAACATCTGGTCAGTGAGGTATTTGTTTTCCTTTTTTCTTTTTTTAAAGTCCAAACAACTCTTAGACTTTATCCAGTCACCTCTCTGCATTGAATCATACTTGTACATTAATACATTAACCCTTTAAGACCTACCATAGAACCAAGTCCGCCAGAGCTTATATTATATTTTTACATGCTGTAGTGCCATTTTTGTAATAATATGTATGCATTAAGTCCATAGTAACTACATAAATTGCAAAAAAGTGCAATAGACTACAATAAAATTGAGAATCTTTTTTTTGTCAAGTTTTTTTTTTTACATATATTTCTAGGTTTGAGGTTTATCCCTCAAAACTGTAAATACAAAAAGTTGCACAAAAAAGTTTCCAACAACAGGAAATATATTTTGAGTATCTTCATAGTTTTATTTTTAAGATACACCAATTTTTATATACTGCAGGAAAAACGAAAATAAATATTATAATGCAAATTTGCAAAAAAAAAAAGCATATGCATCAAAATAAACTATTTCCAGCAGAACAAGTTGAGTTTTAAGCATCCCAGAAACTATTCAGAAAGTCATAAAGTCAAACATGACTTTTAAAAACACCAGTATAGGCTTATAAGGCTCCGAAGGTAAAAAAACTAAATTTTCCACAAAATGATGTCACGTCCGGTTTCGGGCAGGTAATGGCGGACACACGATAGTTCGCGCTGACGTCTATTCCAATGTAGGAAGTGTTACAAACAGCTGATCGGCTCAGCAAAGCGTATGCAATATTATGTTTTTGTTCCTGCAAGCACTTTTTATGCAGTTTTTGCAAAGCCATATGTGGAAGGAAACCGTGACTTAGGACAAGCTGATGGCAAAAGATGTAAGTACAACTTCTCTGGTTTCATATGCAAAAAAATTATTGTACTAGCTTACGTGGTTCCGGTTCTACAGGGATTTAAAAATAGTTACGCAAAACAGAGCGTGCCCGCTCCGACCGGCTTTAAAGGGTTAATCTCTGGCTCTCTTCCACAGCATGTTTTTTGTCCTGTCTTCCTTCTCTTACCCCAACCAGTTATTGCAAATGGCCGCCCCTCCCTGAGCCTGGTTTTGCTGGAGGTTTCTTCCTGTAATAAAGGGAGTTTTTCCTTCCCACTGTTGCCAAATCGCTTGATCATACAGGGTCATATGATTGTTTGTTTTTCCTCTGTATATATTATTATACGGTCTACCTTACAATATAAAGGACCTTGAAGCAACTCTTGTTGTGATTTGATTCTGTATAAATAAAACTGAATTGAACTGAATCTAGTCAAAGGTGAGAAAACTGATTAAATTAGACTAAAGTTCAACTGAACTCCATGATGCCCACAGTCTTCTTAAAGAAGTTGTTATGTTATTGTTGTAAGTGTTATGTTATAAGCTTGTCATATTATTATTTTTTGAATTGTGACTTTAAAGATGAATGTTTGTTAAGCACTTTTTAAAATTTGTTCCAATAAATCTATGATTTTGTCAAAAAAAAAAAAAAAGAGCCTGTGGTCGGTGCAGCAGAATCGAAGATTGGTCGCAGACGGGGCCGCTTTAAGGAGCGCCGGATCTCCGACCGTTCATGGGAACTTATAGATCAACGTCGCTTGGCAAAGTCAGTTCGGGACCAGGTGGCCTCTGACGTGGCGTCCGAGGTGGCATCCGACAAGGATAAGTGCTATCCCCTTTCCTCTTCCTGTTGGTAATTGACTTCATCATGCAACGATCAGTTGACCAAGCTGGCATCGGTGTGCCCTGGCATGAAGCACGTAATCCCACTGACTTGGACTTCGCAGATGAAATCGCCCTGCTGGGCTCGACTCAGGAAGACCTCCAAAAGTTGACCGTGGCCCTGAAAGTTGGATTAAGAATCAGCGCCAAAAAAACCAAGGTACTCCGAGTTGGCTATGCACGTGCCTGCATTCCTGTCATGATCAACGAACAACATGCTGAAGAGGTGGAGAATTTTACATATTTTGGCAGCATCATCTCAAATGACGGGGTCTCTGATCGGGATGTCGACGCCGGAGTAGGGAAGGCAGTTGGTGTCCTGCGACGTCTCCAACCTATTTAGAACTCAACCTCCCTGAATGTAAGGGTCAAGATCAGACTACTGAACTCTATCGTCTTTCCTACTGCACTTTACGCTAGTGAAACCTGCCGCTCAATGAGTGCAATTATTCAACACCTGAACGTGCTTCAACAACGTGGCCTGCGGCGAATCCTGAGAATTTCCTACCGGGACCGAATAACAAATGAGGAGGTCCTACGAAGAGCAGGCACCCGCCCATTAGCCGATGTTGTTGCAGAAAGGCGCTTCCGCTTTGCAGGCCATATTTTACACCTACCCCCTCATCGCCCAGCTAAGATTGCCATGACATGGCGTCCACGCACTGGCAAGCGAAAGCAAGGCCGACCAAAGACCACATGGCATCGAACATTCATGGACGATCTGTGAACTGTCGACATTGCCTGGGACGAAGCTGAAGCAGTCACTGCTGACCGACATCGATGGAGATCACTAGCTGCCCGGTGTAGGAGGAACTAAGTGTGTAAGTTCCAATAAATCTATGATTTTGTCAAAAAAAAAATTCTTATTATTTGTAGTTTCTGCCCTTGTAGGTTTCCCTAACTGGCTGTTATTGTTTGTTAGTATCCAGAAGGATAATACAGCATAATATATTTTAGGGTAGGCATACCTTATGACTGACAGGATGCATTTACGCTCTTGTTGTCCCTTACTTATCACGTGTGAAAACAACCAGACATGAATATACTCAGCTTAAGGCTCAAAATGACTGATACATTGTAAACCAGAGGGTGACATCAGGAGTCGAAAGGCTCAGTCTGTACTTTGGGTTCTTTGATGTGTTGTTGGGCAGTTTTTGGGGTGTGACAGCAGGGCATCCTTGAGCATACACGTCTACTGTAAAACATGTGACCCATTTAAAATAACAGAAAACACTTAAAGAGTACAACGCATCAATATTTACATAAGTGTTGTTATGCTGTCATTGTAAAAAGAAACATATATATTATGCATGCAGTATTGTATACTGACAGGGACTTCTGAAACTGTGTATCAATTGCATTAATTACTGTATCCAAAACAGGTGTGTCTGTCCATTTTTTATGTGTATTGTTGTTATCCATGAATTTTAAAATTTACTAGGTTTTTTTGTAAAGCAGAAAAAAATATAAAGAACATGACTATTCCAGTTATTTACAGAAATGTGTTTTAGTGGCTGGATTTTGTGCCTGATTGATTTTTGCTCTGACTCGGGTATGCAGTAAACGCCAGGACCGCCTCCTACAACGCGGGTCTCGCCACTGGCGATATGAGCGCCTACAAAGCGGCCTCATACGGCGTGCGGCGCGCGGTGAGAGATGCCAAACGCAGGTACCGGGAACGTGTGGAGTCCCGCTTCCACCAGGGCGACACACGGAGTATGTGGCACGGACTACGCACCATTACGGACTACAAAGCCAGGGACACTGCGCCAATCAACGCCGACTCTGCATTCACCAACGAGCTGAATCGGTTCTACGCCCGTTTCGAGGTTAGCCAGGCGGCTAATGCTATCTACCGCCTGACTACTGAGGACAGTGACGTCATCAATGAGAGACCGGTGACCAGCATCGCGGAGCATGACGTCCGAGCGGCACTGAGGAGAGTGAACACAAGGAAAGCGGCGGGGCCAGACGGTATCACCGGCCGCCTGCTGCGCTGCTGTGCTGACCAGCTAGCAGGTGTGTTCACTTACATCTTCAACGAGTCCCTGGCGAAGTCTGTGGTCCCCACATGCTTCAAAAGATCCACCATCATCCCTGTGCCCAAGAACAGCAAACCCTCATCCCTGAACGATTACCGGCCAGTTGCACTGACCTCGGTAGTAATGAAGGTGTTTGAGAGGCTGCTGAAGAACATCATCTCCTCCTCCATCCCAGACACCACAGATCCGCTGCAGTTCGCCTACAGATCCAACAGATCCACAGAGGATGCCATCGCCCACGTCCTACACACCACTCTCAGCCACGTGGACAAGAAACAGGGTAACTATGTGCGAATGCTGTTTGTTGATTACAGTTCAGCGTTTAACACAATAGTGCCCTGCAGACTGTTCACAAAGCTGAGGGATCTGGGACTTAACAGCCGGCTGTGTGCATGGGTGTTGGACTTCCTCACTGGCAGAACTCAGGTGGTGAGGGTGGGCAGGTGCTTCTCCAACAGCATCACCATCAACACAGGAGCACCTCAGGGATGTGTCCTCTCGCCACTGCTCTACTCCCTCTACACTTCAGACTGTGTGGCCACCCATGGCTCCAACACCATTGTGAAGTTTGCTGACGACACAGTGGTGTTGGGTGCCATCTCCAACAACGATGAGGCGGCCTACATGGATGAAGTGAAGAATCTGGCATCGTGGTGCCAGGACAACCACCTCCAGCTGAACGTCAGCAAGACCAAGGAGCTGGTGGTGGACTTCAGAAGGGGTCAGCACAGAGACTACAAGCCCATTATCATCAATGGAGCTCCAGTGGAGAGGGTGCAGTCCTTCAAGTATCTTGGTGTCCACATCTCCTCAGACCTGACATGGGCTGCCCACATTCAGGTCCAGACCAAAAAGGCTAGGCAGCGCCTGTATCACCTACGACAACTGAGGAAGTTCAGGGTCTCTCCAAAGATCCTCAGGATTTTCTATACAGGCGCTGTGGAGAGCATCCTCACACAGAACATGACATCGTGGTTCGGGAACAGCTGTGTGAAGGACCAAAAAGCTCTCCAGAGAGTGATCCGTACAGCAGAACGCTGCTGCAGGATTGCTCTCCCCCCGCTTCAGGACACCTACACCAGGAGATGCCGGACTAGAGCAGCGCAGATACTGAAGGACCCGTCCCATCCTGGCAACAAACTGTTCCAACTTCTGCAATCTGGTAGAAGGTTCCACATCTTCCGGGCAAGGACAGAGAGACTCAAGAGGAGCTTCTATCCCCAAGCCATCCGTGCCCTAAACACACACACCCGCCCTCTCACATCATCTATAATTGACTGAGACAGGACTCTTCCAGACACTAAACCAAGGCACAATGTACATTTCAATTCCTTTAATTTTAAATATGTTTATATTGTCTATCCTGTAAAATAGTCAGATATCTATTCATATTAATGTACAGAATTCACCTGCTTGCTGCTACTACTGCACATTCACCCAGTGTATATACTATATGTGTGTATATATATATATATATATATATATATATATATATATATATATATATATATATATATATATATATATATATATATATATATAATGTTCTTCCTCTACACCCCCCCCCCCCCCCAATTTTATGTCGAGGAGCGTGTCAGGCTACATTTCACTGTGTGTTATACTTGTATAACTATGCATGTGACAAATAATAAAGAACCTTGAACCTTGATGAAAACATGAACTCTTTTTTGTTATAACTAACAAGTCATTTTTACTTTTAAACAATTTCTGGACATATTTCTAGAACATTTGGGTTTTCTTGTTTTTGAGACAGGTGGTCTAATACATTTTTAAGCATATTCTTGAAGATGGACTTGTAAAGCTTCAGGATACTGGGACTAAACAGAATTATGCAGACAGAAATGTTGGCACTGTTTGTAAGTTTAACTTGCTCTGTACTCTCAGTGCTCTTGAACATCACATGTTGTTTTCAGGGCTTCTATTTCTGTTGCTTTTGTTGTTTCCAGGGACCAGAAACCTAACCTTTCTGCTTTGTATCAGAAATGTTACTTCATTTCTGTATAGAACAGTAAAGTTTCATTTATTTGCTGGTTTATTCATTGATGAAAAAAATCTGTTTATCTTGCTTATTTTTTCATTTAGTTTTAGCCCCATTTTTGCTATATCAAACAGGGTGTGGAACAATGGTTTGTTGTCACTTGACCTCAGGCATATAGCTGCCAGCTTGCCTGAGAGTGGACTACATTCATGAACACGATACAAGCAGCATGTTGTCTAGAAGACTAGATGTAAATGATTAAAGACATGGGTGAAACATCTTCTCTCTAACAACTCTTTGAAACTCAAACTTATCTGCAGTCTCTGTCTGTGGAGGCTTTGCACATCAAATGCTCCTGAGGACTTTTTATGTAAGAGACATTTCTTACAAAACAAGAACAAATCTGAAAAGCTGTGAACAACTATGTCCTTCTCCCTGTGTGGATGTTACTGTTTTTAAAAGCTCCTTGTGTTTCCCCTCCAAAGAAGAAGGTGAAGTCAAGTGTTTGTCAGTGGTTTCATGTGTGTGTATTCAGTATTCAAACAGACTGCATTAATATGAAGTTTTTTCCTTTTTTCTATGACTTGTGCTTTTAGATTTCTGTGAATGGACCTTCAGACATGTCACAGGAAAACACAGAAATCATGAAGTGTCTGATTGGCTTCTTCAGTTTGTTAAATCTAAAGTAGAAATGATGCTGGAATGTCACACTGATGCCAGCTGTAGTTGCTGCAAATGTTAGGTGTTGTGTAAGGGCTTTGTTTTAGCCACATGATAAAACCATTCAAATGTTACCTTAAATTGAAGTCAAGCTTTCTTGTTGAAATTATTTTTTTTTATTTGGATGTTCCAAATAGTGAAAATTAACCAAATTCAAGTCCTACCCCTGAGTTTATATTGGTCGCTGGTGACCTGGTGGACGTTCAAGGATGTCTGAGCCAATGAGAAATTGTGTTCTACTTGTGCCAAGTTGGTTCACAAGCTAAAGTCTAGGCAGGCCTAGAGACTTTTTGAAGATGTCCTCTGATCACTAGGGAGCAATGTGTATTCCTTCAGCGGTGGTTCCTGGAAGTTGTTGCACCAAAACGTCTGTTGCTTGGTTGCCATTCAGCATTCAATACCATCGTTCCCTCGAAGCTGGACAGGAAACTGCAGGATCTAGGACTGAGCAGCTCCCTCTGCAGCTGGATCCTTAGCTTCCTGTCTGACAGACGCCAAGTGGTCAGACTGGGCAGCATCACCTCATCCCCCATCACACTGAACACTGGTGCTCCACAGGGGTGTGTACTGAGCCCTCTCCTGTACTCACTCTACACCTACGACTGCACGGCCACTAACAACTCCAACATCATTGTGAAGTTTGCGGACGACACTACAGTGGTGGGTCTTATCACCAACGGTGATGAGGCGGCTTACAGGGAGGAGGTCAGCGCCCTGACCCACTGGTGTCAAGACAACCATCTCACCCTCAACGTCGCAAAGACAAAGGAGTTGATAGTGGACTTCCGGAGGTGCAGAGAAGTACACACCCCCATCACCATCAATGGCGCTGCTGTGGAGAGAGTGAGCAGCTTCCGGTTCCTTGGGGTACATCTGGCTGAGGATCTTACGTGGTCAGTACACACAAAGAAAACAGCGAAGAAGGCGCAGCAGCGCCTCTTCTTTCTCAGGAGACTGAAAAGATTTGGCATGAACCCCCGCATCCTCAGGACCTTCTATCACTGTGCCATTGAGAGCATCCTCACTGGATGCATCACCACCTGGTATGGCAACAGCACCGCCTACAACCGCAAAGCTCTCCAGCGAGTAGTGCGGTGCTCTGAACGGATAATTGGAGGTGAGCTTCCCTCCCTCCATGACATCTACAGGAAGCGCTGCCTGAGGAAAGCGGGGAGGATCATCAAGGACTCCAGTCACCCCAGCCATAAACTGTTCAGACTACTTCCATCAGGAAGGAGGTTCTGCAGCATCCGGTCCCGTACCAGCAGACTGAGAGACAGCTTTTTCCATCAGGCCATCAGACTGCTGAACACTTCATAGACACCTCACCTCCACTACTGGAACTTCAACATTATGCACTCCACACTGTACAGTAATGCTAATGTTTTGCACATGTCTCAACTCTGTATATTTTTATATATTTTATTTATTGTTGACTCTATTTAATTTGTAAAATATGTGTATGTGTACACACACACACACACACACACATGTAGAAAAACATTTAGTATACACATCCAGAATTTTCTTTTTTTTTTGTTGCATATACTATTATATATTGTACATATATTTATTAGTTTCAGATTTAGCCATTCGTATATTTTGCCTGTTTATGTTATTGTAGTTTGCACAACTCTGTTGCTTGTGAAGCTCGCACACAAGAATTTCACTCGCATGTGCTGTACCAATGTACCTGCACATGTGATGTGACAATAAAAGTGATTTGATTTGATTTGCCACAGCTGCCTGTAGTTTGCATGGAAGATGACGGCTTTTACTGCAAATACTTTCTAACTAACGACCAAGCAACAGTCAAAATAGAACCTTAATCAGAGGGTGTTTGCCTTTAAAGTAAAAGCTGAAAATGAAACATCTGAAACCAATATGCTTGCACACACACGCACACGCACACACACACACACACACACACACACACACACACACAAAACCCAGGAAAAATCTGTCAGCAGGGTTTACAGTTTTTTACAGCCGCTAGGACACATTTCTCAATACTTAGGTCACTTTTGCAAAACTCTTCACACAATCCTCCTAACTGACCGTCAGCTTGGCAAAGCAGTTCATTTCACATTCAAAATGCACTACAACTACCAAAACACTTTATTCAGGTCTCAAATAAACTCATTCTTCCAGAACACTAGCAAAAGTTGACAGCCGACAAACACACTTTGTCACCCACAAAACAATGACCTAAAAAACACTAACAACATGTAGCATTACACAGTGTTTTCCTCTGTAAAACAAGGACACATCTCTGTTTATAATTTCAATATATGTTACTGGAATGAATCAGACATCATGCAGAATTCGTTAATATTTGTTTATGTATTTTTATTTTTTTGCGCTAAGTAATCCCAAAATACAAGAATTTGTATACACACCATCCACTGATACACATACAATAGTAATGCTAATCTACTCGGTCTTCTCCATTTGGCCACAGGTTCTCATCCACATCACATCTTATGTCATCTAGGGCAATACACCTAGGAAAGAATCTTCTGGCATGCCAGAATTGAAGGAGTTGAAAAATTGAAGGAGTAACACCTGTGTAGATGTTCATCTACAATGAGAATAAGCTGTGGCTGGTTAAACTGCATTTTTAGATTTAAAATATGTTTCAATAAAATATTGCTGTTGAATTTTGCTGTCTTTTTAAGTTTTGCATTGTGTTATTGTTTTGGCCATAAGTTTAACAGTTTTGAAAACAGTATGTAAGTACATGCAAAATGTCCTGTACGTACAAAGATTTTTGGCAGTTGTTGTGTCTGAGTGAGAAAATAATTCATGAAATTTGAGAGATGTAGTCATTGAATGCATTTTGTGCCAAAACAATGATAACTGATCCTCAGTTTAGCCCACATAGACTTCTGTTGTGCTCACTGTGTGAGGAGTTTTGCAAAAGTGACCTAAGTATTGAGAAATGTGTCCTAGCGTCTGTAAAAAACTGTAATCAGTTGTGAGGTCATTATGATGATTTACATTCATGCCCTTAGAGTGTAACCTCACCTAAAGATGAGTTTAATTTTTATTGGAACCAGTATAATTGATTTACAAATAAAAATGTACGCACGCACACATGTTCACACATGCACATACACACATATCCAAGCACCCACACACACCCTTGAGTCCAGTTTTAGTGCCTAATGTGAATGAAGATGAACAGAAATTAAATTATTTCAGTTTGGAGAGATGAGAAAATGCAAATGAATACTTAGGATGTGTGTGTAACTCTGTGTGTGTGTGTGTGTGTGTGTGTGTGTGTGTGTGTGTGTGTGTGTGTGTGTGTGTGTGTGTGTGTGTGTGTGTGTGTTTTGCCTGAAGGAAAAGCAGCTCTACTTTCATTCATATTAAAATGAACCGACGAGAGTCTGTAAGTCGCAGAGTCGGATAAGGAAAGAGGACGACAGGAGAAACAGGAATGAGAGAAAGGATGTAAGGAAGGGAGGAAAGAGGAGACAGAAGGTGTCAGGCGGGTATGAGAGGGGAAGGCGAAGAGCGGAGCAGATAGGAGGAGTCAGAGTGACATTATCTGGGTTTCTTTGTTTTGCTGCTGTCAGAGTAATCCATTGTCAGCACACACACACACACACACACACACACACACATACCAAAAATGTTTTTTCATATAAACTAACGTTTTCTCTGAGGTCGCAGCACATTTATAATTACCATGAATTTTAAAGCAGAGCTGCATCAAACACACACACGGCGTATTTGCAGTTCACATTTAGGTCACACTGGAAGCCGTCACCATGACTGCTGCCGAGTCTTGGGCTGGACTCAGTGTGAGTGGAGCAGGTGGATTCATCCTGCCCTGCTGCAGTGTGACAGCATCAGGTTTTGCTTATATGTGAGCTGACAAAGAGATAATCATAGGAAGGAGGAATTTGCTTAGTGAGATCACAAAATGTCAGCAGTTACTGAGAAGAAGCTTGCAGTGGTATCGGAAGCGTAGTCTGCACCTAGTTCCATTTTCAGGTTATGTGGCTTCATTACTGTGAATTAAGTATTTTACTGAATATTGTAAGGAAAAATTCTCAATGATCAGACAGTCTGCTAAAACCAAGCTCTTCACAGTGAGGAGAAAGATCTCAATTTCAATAGGAAGAGACCTCCAGCAGAACCAGCTCAGGAAGGTATCTGCCTCACCTAGTAAAAGGTGTTTCAGGGTCACCTGCCCCAACTCTTTATCCATGCGAAAAGCTTTAAGCCTGATCTTGACAGTAGATTTGGTCTCCTGAATTCAAACTGGGAACTGGTTCCACAGGTAAGGGGCCTGAAAAGCTTTGCCAAGTTTCACAGGTGCTCTGTTATAATAATGTGATGGTGGAAGGTCATGACGGGCCTGATCATTGAGTAGAAGGGTTTTAAATGTAATTCAGAGTTTAACACAAACCACTCTAAGCTTCTTTGCAGTGTTGCAGGTCTTAACACACACCTGAATGCAGCTTTTCATCAGTGTCCTGCACATAACAACAACAACCATTCAGGGATCACTTCAATCCTTTGATGCAGGGGAGGTATGATGAGCTGATTGAGTTCAGGTGTGTCAGCCTCCCCTGCAGCCACACAACAGACCACACCCCACCACAACAACGTAATTAGTTCTGATCGGTTCTCAGAATCAATGTCTCCAGAATATTTTCATCTCATTTTCATTCATTGATAGTGTCATCATAGATTTTGTCCTGGTTAGTCACTAAACTTGACACTGGTATATTTTGCACTCATGTTGTTTAGATGAGCAGCTCCCGGGAAGGCTACAGCTACAGCACCTTTTCTAAATGAGTGAAGTAAAACTCAATATGTTTCTAATTTGGATCCATATTACACTGTTGGTGCCACTGTAGGGACAATGGCTGCATTATCAACCTGACTGTGTCTGTGTGTCACACGTGCACTGCAGTATTATACCTTCATTAATGCACCTGTCATTAAGGCTGTGAGACAGTCTGAGCATGTTTCACCTGAGCTTTAAGCATTCTCGTTAACGTGATCCAATAATCCAGAATGAAGTCGGTAATAAAACTGTTGGGTAAAGTAATGTAAAGCTGATTTATGATTTTACTGCTTCTGCCAAAGGAAAAAAAAAATCCACTTTCTCTGACTCTGGTTAAGCTGTTACCAAGGTAACAATGGATTATATTTGATATCAGAAAATGAATTACACGTTTTTTCTCCTGCCCTCTGTCTTCCTGTCCTTCATTAAACTGTGTGTGTGTGTGTGTGTGTGTGTGTGTGTGTGTGTGTGTGTTTATCTGAAATGGGATTCCTCCGTACAGACACAAGACTAATAAGAATAATAACAATCTGCACACTGTTGCTGTTAGCCCGACTCATCCCTATCCTGAATTCTTTCCTTTTTTCCTTCTTAAGTTCTTCCTTGTGTCTTTCCTTGTTTCATCATTTTTCCTTTACTTTTTTGTACTTTCCCCTCTGCTTCTGTTTCCTTAATCTTTCTTTATTTGCTTCCATATTTACATTTCCTTTTATGGTTGTTTCTCATCTCCTATTTCTTGTTATGTTTCCTCATCTCCTTTCTCTGTCTTGCCTCGTTTCCTGTTTCCTTGACTCTTAATCTTTCCAAATTCCCTCATATTTTTTTGCTTTCTTTTCTTGCCTCCTATTCACCTCTCCTTGTCTTTCTCCCTTCATCAGTTCCTCTCTTTTTTTGTTTGCTTGTTTCTTTCCTTCCCTCCTCCCTTCCCCCTTCCACAAGATAATTCTGCCTTGAGTGTAGATCGTCTTCATCGAGCTGTTTTCTGTTTTCCTTCTCAATGAAGCTTTTTTTCTACAGGAAAGGAAAACTGAAACTTTCATAATAAAAATGATCAAACACAGAAACAACAATGCAAACATTCATCTAGGGGTTTCATATTAATCTCTTTACTGAAGGCAGCCATTTAAGTTGTGAGCCCGGTCACTGATGATGGAGCACCAAACTGCTGATGGCCTCCTGATTTGCATAATGAAGCAGAAATGCATCATTAAATTTAAAAGAAAAACAGAAATAAATAGGTTTTGGGGGAAATGCAAAGGGAGAAGAATACAATATCCAAAATGTTGGGTCTAAACTCAGACCCCGCTGTATCCAAGACTTATTCCCATGAAAGAAAAACAAGGCAACAGTGTTCGATCGATTTCTTGCGCAAGGGAGGCCCCCTCATCTGTGTCCAGCACGACAATGAACCCCGATGATGGCCTCCTCTCGCTGCCTTTTATTGACAAACTTCAAACAATAGTTTACAAAACACCTCCCCCTGCAACCCCCTTTGGTTACAAAGACAAGGCACTGTATGTAAATGTATACACTGGGTGTGTGTGTCTGTGTGTGTGTGTGTGTGTGTGTGTGTGTGTGTGTGTGTGTGTGTGTGTGTGTGTGTGTGTGTGTGTTGATCAAAGGGTCATAAAACCTAAAAGCAGGAACAACATCCTTGGTCATAAAGAGGGTAGTCTTCCCCCACACCCAATGTATGGTTTACCAAAGATAACACAGTGAAACCATACAAAGGGTAGGAAGCTCTACCAAACATCAAACAGATCTTCAAAAGGACGTTCCTGTGATAAAACACTTCAACCTCCCACCCAGAACCTCGAGAATCTGGGGATGGGAGGAAAGAAAGAATTCCTTTCACAGAGTTAAAACAATGGACAAATGGTAAATATAAAAATGACAAATGTTTAACTATTTAATCTAACACAAAAATAAATATATGAACTTCAATTAATTTATAAAAATTGGCCTGCAGGTTACCCGCCTGACTAATACAAAGGTAAATAAATGCAGGACTGAATATCAATTTTATTTCAGAGTTTCTCTTTATCTTTGATTATGGCAGTTCTGGCGCTCCATACTGACAGATTTAGGTTGGATTTGGAGTAAAGTGACAGACTGGTTCTCTTCTCTTTGCGTTCCCATTCATAAAACACCAAAGCACTCCTCAATCTCTGCATGTGTGCCTGTTTCTCTCTCTTTATCATCTGTTTAGCTCATTTCTCTCTGTGTCACATTCTTTCCGAGTACCATTAATCTCAGCATACACACACACACACACACACACACACACACACACACACACACACACACAAACACACAGTTTTGTTTTGATCACTTCTGAGGCCATAACAGTGACTTACATTAGACTAACAATCAGTTTAATAACTTTAACCTACCCCGGGTCAAGGCACTGCTGTAAAATTAAATGATTTGCATTATGGAGACTTTCTTTGTTCCCCATAAAGGAAACTGTAATGACCTGAATGTAAGCTGCGCGAACAGAATTATGTCCCCACAACAGTGGTAATCCAAGAGCACACATGCACACACATAGCGTGCACTCCCAGTGTGTATGCACGGTATGATTTCCCATGACGCTGTAGGAAAAAACAATGGAGCCATTCATCACTTTGGATGAAGTCTGGAGATGCTGCGCACACACACATATGCATAGATCACTGCGCTGGTTGCCGGTTTGAATCTCTGTTCATTTCTCCTTCTCAGCTAAATTGTTAAATGCTGGAAACTCTTCCAGCTGTAATTTCTCATTATATATTTAAGAATAAGTGGCCCGTCTTGACAGTCATGTTGTTACCATGGAAACCAGCCACCACCAACCTCATCACTGTGACATTGACTAGACAAGTAGTAATACAAGTTTACTATTTCTGCTCGTGCTTTTTGTGGGGTGGGTTTGTTGATACAGTATCACTTATTACGAGTTTCCATGAATTAGTCATTGTGCAGTCAAAAATAACATTTAATTATTAAAAGTCTGAAAAAGTTTAGTGAATTTGGTGAGATCTTCTGTTTCCTCTTGATTATCGTGACAATGTCTGCAGCTGTTGACAGCAGCTGGGACGCAGAGCTCTGCCAGAGGAAGGCAAAGAAAATGTAGTTATTAAGCAAAATTGAGAGATTTTGAAGGACTTTTGAAGACCACATTAAGCCAGACAGCGTGACATTTGTGCCATGTAGGCTGAATGCATTTAGGTAGTGTGCAAAATGCAGGTATGTATTTTGATAAGTTTTAATACACAATTACAGTTTTTTACAGACGCTAGGACACATTTCTCAATACTTAGGTCACTTTTGCAAAACTCTTCACACATTTCTCCTAACTGACCCTCAGCTTGGCAAAGCAGTTCATTCCACATTCAAAATGCACTACAACTACCAAAACACTTCATTCAGGTCTCAAATAAAAACATTCCTCCAGAACACTAGCAAAGGTTGACAGCCGACAAACACACTTTGTCACCCACAAAACAATGACCTAAAAAACACTAACAACATGTAGCATTACACAGTGTTTTCCTCTGTAAAACAAGGACACATCTCTGTTTATAATTTCAATATATGTTACTGGAATGAATCAGACATCATGCAGAATTCGTTAATATTTGTTTATGTATTTTTATTTTTTTGCACTAAGTAATCCCAAAATACAAGAATTTGTATACACACCATCCACTGATACACATACAATAGTAATGCTAATCTACTCGGTCTTCTCCATTTGGCCACATGTTCTCATCCACATCACATCTTATGTCATCTAGGGCAATACACCTAGGAAAGAATCTTCTGGCATGCCAGAATTGAAGGAGTTGAAAAATTGAAGGAGTAACAACTGTGTAGATGTTCATCCACAATGAGAATCAGCTGTGGCTGGTTAAACTGCATTTTTAGATTTAAAATATGTTTCAATAAAATATTGCCGTTGGATTTTGCTGTCTTTTCAAGTTTTGCATTGTGTTATTGTTTTGACCATGAGTTTAACAGTTTTGAAAACAGTATGTAAGCACATGCAAAATGTCCTGTACGTACAAAGGTTTTTGGCAGTTGTTGTGTCTGAGTGAGAAGATGATTCATGTAATTTGAGAGATGTAGTCATTGAATGCATTTTGTGCCAAAACAATGATAACTGATCCTCAGTTTAGCCCACATAGACTTCTGTTGTGCTCACTGTGTGAGGAGTTTTGCAAACGTGACCTAAGTATTGAGAAATGTGTCCTAGCGTCTGTAAAAAACTGTAAGCTGTGTCACTTTGAATATAAGTGTTTTGTTTGTTTGTTTTGTTTTTTGGCCTTGTCTGCATTCAGTCATATAGGACACAACTGGAGTGTGTATCTTATATTCCATAACTATGACAATCTGCACATACTTTCTTCATCTTGTCATCCATACCTGTGCGAAATTCCAAATATCTAAGGCAAAGCTTGTGTGAGAAGTGACATTGGGCCGACTAATTGGCCTTCCAAACTGAGAATGCTCGCTGTACCACACAGCTGTAGTGGGCTGAAAAACAACAAGATCCAGCGACTCAAGGACATGTTGGAAGAAGGTTTTTTTATATTCTAAAAACCGCAGGCATATCAATTTAGAATTATTTCATGAAAAACTAATTTTGTTCCTTTGTTCTGTGGAGCCCTGTGGACTCAATGGTTATAAATGATCAAGAAAACACATTTGGATTTTATGATCTCTTCAGTGTCAGGAAGTTCCCACTGTTATTTTGTGTATTTTCTCTTCTACACTGGGAAAAATGGACACAATGGGCTATCTACTCATTATACGTACAGGAGCTGCTCAACCATGGAAACCCATAGCGTGAGGCTCCCAGTGCACAGTTTTAGTGCTGATAATAATGCCAAAGGAGATTTGGCACAAGAAGAACTGCAGTTAGACTCAGCTGAGTGTTGAAGACATTTAGACATTGTGCACCTGGGGGCGATTGTGGCTCAAGAGTTGGGAGTTCGCCTTGTAATTGGAGGGTTGCCGGCTTGGACAGTCTCGGTCGTTGTGTCCTTGGGCAAGACACTTCACCCGTTGCCTACTGGTGGTGGTCAGAGGGCCCGGTGGCGCCAGTGTCCGGCAGCCTCGCCTCTGTCAGTGCGCCACAGGGTGGCTGTGGCTACAATGTAGCTTGCCATCACGTGTGCGTGAATGGGTGGATGACTGGATATGTAAAGCGCTTTGGGGTCCTTAAGGACTAGTAAAGCGCTATATAAATACAGGCCATTTACCTTTTTTTTTTTTTTTTACCTCAGCATAGAGAAGAGGTTTGACCCATTCTACCATAGATGTTTGTAAAGGCAATAAGACTGAAAACACCTGAATTCAAAGACAAAGAGGCATGAGCCAGTCCTTTTGCCCATATGTTGCTGTGCTGTTTCTTCATCTGAAGAAGAATAAGGACAAAGTGTGGGTAACCATACTGATCCAGTGGCTGGATAAACTAGCCCCTGCAGATCTAAAATGAAGACAAATCGAACAACTGCAGGGCCTTTTCTTCACTAAAGAAGAGATAATGTTTATTGTCTTACTGGCTGTGTTAATGATAAATGTGGTATAAAGAGGAACTGAATGCTGAAATACTGGTAAGGTTTTTGAGCTGCATTTTTAATCACCTAGATTTTAAATGGCTTTTCATGGTAATGTATGGAGCAATATATTCCTGACAGAGTTTCATATCCTACTGATTCTTGTTTTTTAAATGTAGTTTGTTTCTTGCTGCTTAGATTTGCTGTTTGGTTCAGCTGAAATCCCTGCAAAACTAATAAGATTTTGAGATGTATTTCCTCTCAGCAAGCTGAAGCTGCAATGAAGTCAGCATTAGTAAGTCTCTCTGTCAAAGTCAAAGAACGCATCATAAAGTAATCATACACAGATGGAGATGTATCTGCAGCAGAAGCAGAGCATGGGCCTTCCAATACTTTCAGATATTGTTTCCTATCTGTGATAAACTGCCATGCTATGAAAATCACACCTGTAGTAGCAAAGCTGGGTTTTCAGCTAGAAGAAAAGTTGTCTCACAAAGGAGGACAAATGTTGTTCTCGCTCCACTACACAAGACTGCAAGCAGTGTTAAAGTGGAATTCATCAAAAATAGGATTGAAGGGTTTAGGATCAAGGGGCGGGGGGCAACTCCTCTGGTTCCACAAAGAAGTCGGACTGTAGAAGTCTGAGAAATGGAGACTGCTCACTGGATCTTTGACAATGTGAATATTTTTCTGTTGTATTTATGGCTAAAAGAAAATGATGCTCATTTTATATATTGTGAATTTCTTGGTGTAGCCAAGTGAAAGGAGCTTGCAAAGAAAAGTGTCTGGACTTCTTTAAGTTGCTTGAAGACGTTTCACCTCTCATCCGAGAAGCTTCTTCAGACTACGATGACCTGGATGACCGAGAACCTTCACAGACATATTGGTGTAGCCAAGCAACCAAAGGTTGGTCGCCAGAATCTCATCTCTGCTTTTCGGTCCTGCTGTAGCTGGAGGTCGAGTGGAGTGCCACTTCGCACTTGAGTGGTTTGTAGCTGAGTGTCGAGCCATTGGAATGAGGATTAGCAGCTCCAACTCTGAAGCCATGGCGCTCAGGCAGACAAGGGTGGAGTGCCCACTCCAGGTCAGGGACAAGTTGCTACCCAAAGTGGAAGAATTTAAGTATTTCTGGGTATTGTTCACGAGTGATGTGTGAGGATAGAGGCAAGCTGGAGATTGATGTACGGATTGGTGCCATGGCTGCAGTGACCAACTATAGTGGTGAAGAGAGAGCTGAGTGTGAAGAATAAGCCTGGAAGTCACTGGTTGATGTACAACTCCACCCCCGACTATGGTGTTGAGCTTTGGGTAGTGACCAAAAAAAAAATGAGATCACAGATACAAGCAGCGGAAGTTAGTTGTGTCTGAATGATGGCTAGCCTCTGCCTTGGAGATGCAATCATTCGAGTGGGGCTCAGATTAGAGCCACCACTCCTCCACATCATAAGTAATAGAGATGGGAAATTGGAATCGAGCAATTTTGATTCCTTTATTGGTATCAATAAAATTCTGAATGGCAAAAAAACAAAAGTGGATTTCATAAACCAGTAGGTGATGGATACTGACTAAAATTGGATTATGATTATTTACAAGGTTATTCTTCTGGTCTCAGTGCTGCATCCTACAAAGACACACGGTGCCCTTGAGTCAAAGCTTTTAGAAATAAAACTGCAAGGTCTCTAAATGGTGTCTGAACAAAAGGAGGCAATGACTGTATCCAAATAAAAGGCATTATCTCTTTTATTGTATTTGATGTTCAACTTGACAAAGTATATGTGCATAAAAATAGCTTGAAAATAAAAGCTAACAGTCAGCATCTACTTTTATCTCACTGTTGTGGAATTGATCCTAAATTCCTTAAACGTAGCACAAATCTCACTCGACTATGAGGGCTCTAAACAGATTCTGTGACTTTAAAATTATATTATTATTTAACCCAAGTGGATTAAAAACAGTAACACTACTACAAAAACATTATAAAAATAGTCAATAACTGAAGGTCTTAGCAAAAGGAAAGTTCACTGTGCTCAGAGAAATAATGGAACACTTATCATGTGATTAGTGGTTACTCATAAAAGGTACTTTCAGACCGCAGGGACATTTCAATCGCTCTAATAACTTGTGAAGGAAGTTCCCCACTTTTAGTGTTAATGGTTCAGTAACTAGGAGCGATCAGAGTTCTTAGAAACACCATTTCTGTTTTGTTTTGTTATATTTTTTTTTAGCTTCTACCTCAGGGTCGGCCAACATGTTCTCGTTAATGTAACATAATGCTGTTTTGTCAGATTCCTCCTGGCATCAGTGCTCTGACACAGGCCGTGGCAATATCAGCCACTGTGATCCCATTTTAAAGACCTACAAATTCCACAGTAACTGTGATGACACAAGTAGCTTTGTCAACCATAAAACAACAGTTCGTGTCCAGTGGGGATGGTTCAAGTACATTTTTTATTTGTTTTAGGTTCAGACACTGAAAACTACTTGGATACTAGACACCGCTTCAGAACAATAACCCTTCTCATTAACAACTGCCACGTGTACATGAGCCAATGTGCAGTACTGACAAAATAGCAGCAACTGCCACTTAAAACTATCCTAAAAGAGAAACCTCTGATTGACATCGATTGGTGGAGCACTGACAATACCATATTGAAAAGACAAACCATGTGAACACTAGACATTTAAGTAGTATTTAGCTCTAATAAAGGGAAAAATACAATCAATGGACAGTAAAATCTAGCTTTAAGAAACCTATATAGAATAGAGGCAACATACAAAAAAATCCTGGCTCCTCCAAATGAAATATATTTAAAAAAAACTTTCCCAGCAGTTTATCTCGACAATCTGTGACTTCAGACAGCAAAGAGACTAAGACAGAAAAAGATTAAAGTGAAAGTGGATTACCACGATAACCAAAGTAGATCTAAACTGCTGTACCACAAACTATCCTTGATCGTAAATTGGCACAAGATCTGCAGTCTGCCTCTGTCCAAGGTTAGTGGCTCCTTGTATACTTAATATATTTTTAAAGTAGTTCCTTCTTAGGTTGTGTTATGTGAAAAAGTACAGAATCAATGCTGCTTTCCAGCCCAGTTATCTTCAGACCCACTGTGCACATAAACTCTTCCATCATGGGATCCTGTATCCTGTTTTTTGGTACTGAAATGCCAACACCATCTTCTGTAGCTATTAGGTCACTTCAGTTTTCAGAGGAACAGCTCAGCAGGATGTTACCCTCAGATTTGTGCGTTCAGACTAATAAACCTTCCTATTACTTGCCTTCTCGCTGGTTATGAGGTACTGAACGGAAACAGAATGAATCACACACAAGGATAACCATTTCTGTTTTAATATTGTCCAATCAGAAAACACAACCAAAGAAAAGTAAACAGGAAGTAGGATTAAAGGCTTGTATAGGACTTCCTGTTTCTTTCAGCTTTTGGTCCTAAGCCATAATCATCATCATCTTCATCATTACCACCACCATTAATATGATCTTCAGCATCAACATCTTTGTAGTCCACATTTTAATTTCAAAGTCATCACAGTTGGATAATTTACAGTGTTTATTATACACAGGGCAGATTTTTTGTGTGCTTTGTGTCTGTAAACTGAACTTCCCTGAATGGACAATGAAGGTTGAAAATGCACTGAATAATTAGTATAATAATTAGAATAATACTAATTAGCTTTTTCACATCATCAACATTTGTCATCACTGAGTCAATCATCGTAATTAGTTCCACCATCATAATTATAATCATTTAATCATAACTGGTAATGTGTCTCTCATCACCAAAACTGTTTTCTTCATCTTCACACACGCACATCAACATACGTCACTGGACACACATTTTATAGAAGCAGGCAGGTCCATTAATTTGTATATGGCTCAGTTATTAACATCAAAGCTGGATCGAAGAGAAGAGGAACAACTTCAAAGTCTGCTCCACTGGACGAAAGTTCAATGCAACAAACATTAAAAGTCCTTTTAAAAAAAAAAAAAACTTCTTAAAAGTCACATTTCCAAAGGTTTCACAGGTGTTCTCTTCAGGCATTTTTGTGTCCAGCTCATGTTCCTAAGACTCTCGAGTCCACAGAATCATTTACATTAAAAAAGCAAAATCAGAAATCTACTCCCTTGAAAATCCATTGTGCTTTTAAATCCATCATGCTGCAAGACTCTTAGCCACACAGTCCACAGCAGTGCAGAGCCCATTATACTGTACAATCCACATTGATCGGAAATCCTTTGATCTGTAGAATCTGTAACATTTCTGTCATGCAGCCAACACCTCCATTCTGCTTTATATTTTGTAGTGCAGCAGAATCTGTACAGGCTCCACAAAGCAGTCAGATCTACGACACTCGTGCACGACTGACCGTGTGTATGGTTAGTGCTGTTGTACACCGTCTGTTGTACTTTGTAATCCATCACACTGTCCCATATAGCATCAACTCTGCCAAACTGCATGCTCCTGAACATAGAACTTATCGTTGCAAACAAATATCTTGAAATGCCAGGTTCCTCAAGCTTTGCATTTCATCAGTAAATCACTTTGTGAACTTTATAGGATTACACTTGCCTGTCTTTAAATAAGTCCATTGATGATGACCTTTAATCTGTCACATCAACATGAGTACAACTGTGTTTAAAAAGCCACATCATCTGCATATAACGACACTAAACACATTTCTCTAAACAACATGCTCTCAGCTGTCTTGTTGGACATTTCATTTTACCATCTTTCATTTTGACTCTACTCACTGATTTGTCCATCAGGTTTACAAAAAACAGGTTTACTGATATCTAACCATTGACTGGCTCAAAAAAAATAAATCTTGTATTTCTGACTGTAGGTTTTGTCCAGAAGTTGAGGCTGATGTGCTTTTGTCCAACAACTTTCTGGTTGTGTGCTTTGTAAAACCACAGAAATCTTTTTGAGTTGTTATTTGGTCACTGATTTAATTTCCAAGATTGCTGTCAGCCAGAAAAAGCTTTCTGAGATGCTCTGTCAGTTTCACAGTCCCCTGGCTCTTCTCAGTTTTCCACAAGGAATGATTCCAACATTCTCATCCATCTGTCATTCAATTAATCTCTCTGAGGAGTTTGTCAGACTTTAGGAGGTCACAAAATAAATAGCAGGTTTTCTGGCTGACAGATTTGAAGTGGGAAGCATTTGGGGAAACTATTACAATTACACCTGACCCCTTCTGGTAGCTTGCCAAGTGTGTGGATGCAGGTGTCTTTAATTTAAGAGGACATGTACCAAAAAAAAAATCTCTACCCTATGTGTTGGAGAAAAGAAAATAATGTCTTTTACTTGTTCCAAACAAGTAAACACACAGAATCTTTTAAAGAATAAAAATTATATATGATGATAGCTTAGGGTTATAAATTAGTATTTTTAGAATTAGCCCCCTGAAAGTTAACTGGATCATGCTAATGTGAGTCTTTTTCCATTTAAGTCTATGAATGCCAAATTAGTTGTGCATTCAGAGATGCTGTACTGCATACTTTGATAGTAATGAGTGATTATTCGGGTTACTGTTGTCTTACTATCAGATTCCTATGAAAGCAGTCTGTTCATTCTCCTCTGACCTCTGACATCAACAGTGTATTTTCTCAGAGAGAACTGCTGTTAACTGGATATTTTCTATTTTTCCTGACCAGGCTAATGAGAGCTGCATTCATTTTACATTTGAATTTGTTTTTCTTTTCCTGCTTTCTTTGCCTTTACAAATGAAAAACAAATGCATTTAAATACTTTTTCTTTTGGTTTTCTGTCAGGTAGCATATTTAATCTTATAGAGGGCACAGAAATACAGACTTACATATTGGCAAATGGAAAATACCTTTCATGGTAAATTCTGTTTTTGTAGTTGCTGTCAACAACTTTAAATAGAAAAACTAATTTATAGGAAATTGTAAATCTTGTCCTATTCAGCCTCTGTGCTTTTGCTTAAACCCAACAAACCCTTTATGTACCAAGGCTGTTTTGGGCCTTCTTTTAAAGTCTCCTTCAAAATGCTGTCCAGTTTTGCTTATAGAAAAGAAAACAGAAGTGTTTTCTCTGGTTTAGAGGAAATTTTGATTGAGCTTTTGTGCTGTGAGCTTTTTATATTCAGGGGACATTTCTGAAACGAGGCCCCAACAAACCCCTCCTGAAGCCACTGATATTTTCAAAAGCTGAGTTTTTGATCATGAAAAAAAAAAGCTGCCCTTTAATTTCAGGCCGAACGGTATGAATTCTGTGGACAGTTAATGAGTGTGAATCAGCGCTCTGAGTGTTATCAGAAGACACCAAGTCCATGTAGTGTTAATTACAGCTCTGTTCAATGATCGACATGCCCCTAACTGCCAGGGTGTCTGCCTTTTAACGTCAGCCGGTTTAATGTGCTGAACACAGGCCAGACTGATTAAACTGTTCTGGATCTTTGGTTAGCAAGGGCGTTGTGAGGATCAGAGCCTTGAAGTTCTGAAAACTGCGAGTTGCATCTTTAATCAGCCAATCAAAATGCAGACAATTACACCTATGATTTGTCAAAGTGAGAGTAAAATTTTCTTTGTTCTGGATATGTTGAAAGGTCTATTTTGAATCCGTTCTAGTCAATTCATTGCATTGTGTGATTGAAACCATACAATCTAATGTCAGTTCATTCTGCATCTGGACGTAAAGTTTTCAGTGGGAAAAACATTTCGTCATTCATCCAACTGACTTCTACAGTCTCAGCCTGGAACACCACTAAGTCACTGGTTCAGGTATGTGGATGACACCTGGGTGAGATCAAGTCTCAGGACGTACCACAATTCACTGATCACATTAACTCAGTGGACCAACACATCAAGTTCACCAGGGAGGATATGAAAAGTGACAGGTTAGCCTTCTTAGACTGTGAGATTTCCATCAGTAATGGGGGACATTTAAAAGCTGATGTGTACCATAAACCTACCCATGTGGATCAGTATTTAAGGTTTGACTCTCATCATCCACTGGATTACAAACTGGGTGTCATTTAGGATGCTACAACACATAGCGATCACCATCCCACATATACAGCGGCCAGGGAAGCAGAAGAACATCATATCAAGAAGGTCCTGAGTAAAATACGATTATCCCAGCTGGACAATTGTCAAAGCTGGGAAGGCACCTAAAGAAAGTTCCAGGCGATCAAGGAGAGAAGGACAACTGCAAAACCCGTAGTGATCCCTTATGTGTCAAGAGTATCGGAACAGTTGAGACAAATTTTTTCTAAACACTGAGTCGCTGTGGATTTTAAACCCCAAAACACACTGAGCTACCAAAAAATGGTCCACCCCAAGGATCGGGTCCTCCAACACAAACAGAGTACGCTATTAAGAGCCAGGAGGACTGAAATGATTTATACATCAGGGAAACCAAAAAACCTCTGGCGAAGTGGATGGCACAACACAGAAGAGCTAACTTGTCAGTCCCAGACTCCGCAGTCTATCTATGCCTACAGGCAAGTAAATACTCTTTCAGTGATGAGGATGTACACATCCTGGACAGGGAGGAGCTCTGGTTTGAGCGGCTGAGACTGAAGAAGCCACTTGGTTGAGCGACAAAATGTTTCTCCCACTGAAAATGCTATGTCCAAATGAACAGAATAAACTTTTTGACTTTTCGATACTGGTTGTGTTCCCATTTTTTGATCAAAAGAAAAGCTAGTATCAAACATCAGTGTCATATTAGATGTTTTAAAGGGAAAACTCACTAAACCATTTATATCTAAATGCGTTGTCAACCTCAGAAAGAAACACCCGTGACTGCTAATACCACAGTAAGTAGTCCTCCATGGGCTGTGTCTAATGACGTCTAGCTGAAATACAACTTTGTTTTTTTGTTGTTTATAAAGATCTTAGTCATTTCACTTTGTTGTATGCTGTTTTTAATCTGGGAGCTGGTTCTTGTCTCAGTGACTACCCTTAAAGCAGTCTAAACATAGCACAGAAACCAATTTAACCACATCAGCCACAAGTGGAAGAAAGCAATCCAGTAGAGCTAAAAAGATTGAAATCAAGGTTCTTTTAAAAAATCAAAACCAGTCTGCCCAGTATTCTTGATCTTTCAGTCCATCTTTTTTTCTGTCCGACTGCATCTGGTAGCTAGCAGGGCGTTAGCATAGCAGTCAGTTTGCAGTCACTTCACTTTAGCTGGCTGGCATGGTGTTAGCCGAAGGTGGTACTCGGAGGTTTGCGTAGCCACTGGTAGAACTGCCGCCGGTGTAGGCGGTGCCAGCGCACATTGCCCTCGACAATTTCCAGTGCTCGTGGCAACGCAGGCCCCGCCCCCACACCACTGGACAGGATGAACTCCTTTAACTAAAGGAAGAAAGAATCACAGGAGTAAATAAGGCAGCAGAGGAGAAGAAAGGAAAGAAAATAAATAATAATAATATTCATCCCCTGTAGATGCTAAAAAGGCTGTCACCCACCCCCCTCCGCAGTGCTGAAAGAAACAACTTCTGGACTTTTCAGGATGGAGATCCCTAACACGGTGGACATTGATAACTTTCAGGCATGAATTGAAACTTGTGCCATGTCCATTATAAAAATCCACCTCTGGGAGAGTATATATATGACATAAATAAGGGAAAGCTTCATAATTCCACTTTTAGAAGTGAGAAAAAGTAAGAATGTGTTCTGTACAATTAACAGATACATTGCCAGTAGAAGTTGGAAAAAAAACAACAATACATACACATTTCATTCTTTTAGTTTGAGGGTTTTGACCAGATTGTGAACCCAGCTGTAAGGATTTGCTCCCATTCAGCCATGAGAGCATTAGTGTGCTGCTACACTGATGCTGGGTGATAAATCTGGATCACAGTTGCTGTTCCAGCTCACCCTAGAGGTGTTGGATGAAACTAATGAGGTCAGGGCTTGCAGGATCTTCCGCAAACAGTTAACACAAAGTTAGATGGATACTAAAGCAAATAACTGAAAACTCCTGGATGATGTTTTCATGTCTCAAACAGATTCTTTTAGAGTTGCACTGTAAACCTGCAAAAGCTGGAACATTTTATTGTATTTTATATTGATGCACTTTAATGTCATGGTATATGTACAGTTTCACTACATTTAAATTAAATAGCTTGTTAGCTCAGCTGAAATAGTTTCACAGTGTCTTATTTAATTTTCTTCACTTATGCATCACGGAGGAAGGCATGTGTAAGGTAAATAAACAGTTTCAAATTACATACTGTAATCATGGACATTTAAATGCAGTTATTCTTCATTCCTCTTGGCTTGAATGGTACTTGTGGTGAGTGAGTACACATTCTTGATGGTCATTAGCAAGACAGCTTGTAATTCACTTCACAGATTTTGCTTTTTTTCCACTGAGTGGAGCACCACACTACACACAGATACCTGTGCTACCAATTACAGGTAGCTAGGAAACTACTCTGCTCACGGTGTCACACCTCACAGTGTCATTATAAAATAAAATTAAACAAAACCTCAGCAGCTGAACTGTAAACATAATGGATTCACATATATCATCAGTATTTCAGAGCCTGCAGAATACTTCCCAGACATGCCCACTTAGAATAAGGGTATACAATTATTTAATTGCTTTAATCATTGGGGTTTACAGACTGACTGTGAGCATGAATGTCATGAAAATATTTGGATTTTAATGATTTCTTCAAACTGTTCTTTTTCTAATGTCGTGTGATTGTATAGCATACATTTTAAAAAACAACATTCACACGTTTTTTTATTTGCTCTGTTTTTTCACTGGGCAAATTTCCAGCTGCCCTGCTGGTAGCACACTCCACACACCACTTCAGGTCCCAGCACATCTTTTACAAGGGAGACACAATCAGCTGACAGAGCTCAGGTGTGTGTCAGCCTCCCCTGACACCACACCCTGAACCCACTGCTCCAGCCCTCCCCTGCAGTCAAAAATAGATTTATAAACCCCCCACTAATCTTTGGTTAGCTTTCCCATTACAAGCTGCACTTCGTCCAGATGCTTTTGGTAGCCATCAACAAGCTGCTCACATAATTCTGGATGGATATTTGACTATTTGTCTTTGTAGAATTGGTAAAGTTCATTTAAAGGATTTAAAGTGTACTCATTCCAATTACAGGGCCTCGAAAGAGTCCTGTATTGTTATTTTTCGTCACTACCTCCCCGAGTCGGGAGTGGGTAATTTGCGCGCCTGCTGCCTTCCTTGGATGTGGTAGCCGTTTCTCAGGCTCCCTCTCCGGAATCGAACCCTGATTCCCCGTTACCCGTGGTCACCATGGTAGGCACATAAAGTACCATCGAAAGTTGATAGGGCAGACATTCGAATGAGACGTCGCCGCAACGGAGGGCCAGCGATCGGCTCGAGGTTATCTAGAGTCACCAAAGCGGCCGGGGCGCCCCCGAGAGGACGCCCCGCATGGGTTTTGGGTCTGATAAATGCACGCATACCCGGAGGGTCAGCGCTCGTTTGCATGTATTAGCTCTAGAATTGCCACAGTTATCCAAGTAACGGATGAGCGATCAAAGGAACCATAACTGATTTAAATTAGGGTTGAGGTCAAGGTTTTGGGAAGGCCATTCCAGAAGCTTAATTTTAGCCAACTTTCTCCATTCCAACAACAGTTTTTGTATGTTTGAGATCTTTGTCCTGCTGGAATAACAAACGTGTTCAAATTTCAGTCATCTAATTTGTAGGTAGTCGTCCTCCTTCATTATTTCATCCAGTTTGTGCAGAACAACAGCCCCAGTGCATGATGCTACCACCACCATGCTTGACAATCGGTACAGTGTTCTTAGGTTTCAAAGTCTCACCTTTACTCCTCTAAAAATATTTCAGTTCACTGTGGCCAGAGCTAAATCTTTGTCTCGTTTGACCATCAAACCTTTCTTCCGTAAGCACTTGACTTGTACACGTGGGAAGCTCGAAATTTCAGTGGTGACTCCAAAATCAACACCTTCAACCTTGAAGGTGTTGATTTTGGAGTCACAGCTTCTTTCTTGGTCAGCACCCTGTCAGTCCATGGTGTTGTCAAAGTGACACTGGTGTTCCAGCAGTTTCCATTCATGGGAGGCTTGAGCCTTCATGATTCCCAACATCAAAACCAATTTCCTCTCACGTGAGGGTGACAGTTTGGGTCACCCTCACATAATTTTCCTTTCTTAGATCTTCGCTGAGTTTCTTGGACTTTCCCATTTTTCTGAGTATTGGTCAATCCAGTGAGTGCTGTCAAAAAATCCTTTTTGTGCTGCAAAGAGAAACGACCAACTGTAGTCAGTCATGATGACTAAGGAAATGTTAACTGGCCTGTACATATTATTTATATTTGACTCATTAACACTTTTGACCCTGCATAGACTTGAGAAAATCTATAATAAATTCAAACATGTGGACCCAATTCCTGTTTAAGTTATTATGTATTCTGTACAATCACTCCACCCTGGAAAAATAATGCCTAAAAAACATTAAATGTCCAAAATCACAGCATTCGTGCCTATGATGATTGGACAACAACTGTGCATGCACCGTATGCAGCAATAATGGTTGCTGAGAGATAATGGTCCTACCTGAAAGGCCTCGAAGTCCACATTAGGGAGGGATGGTGATGTCTTAGGTCGCAAATTTATTAGTTAGGAGATCATGGTCTGCATCCAAGTTTGAAACTTTTTTTTTAACAATTTGTTTTGCTTGTTACAAGTGGAACTAAGGCAGCTGGACAAAGCAACAAAAAGGCACATGCATATACATTTGGCCATTTAGTAGCTGAAATACAAAAAGCTCTGAGGTTTTATATAAAGAAGACTTTGTTGTTTAAACACAGCTGAAGAAAAATGTTTGAATGTGAACATGTGATGTATTCAAGCTAAACTGTCTTTGAAAGGCATCAATTAATTGTTGAAAATTACTTTTTTTTCAACAATTTATAATTACACATAAAATTTCCAGCATGAAAGTGGAGATTTCAAAAGAAGACTTTGGTTTACAGGACTGTAAATTAACAGGTTTTCAACATTAAGGTGTTTTTTTCTTTTTGGTCAAGAAGAGAAACTTTGTTCAAAGAAGTGAATTAATTATTTTTTTTAAGTTGAGAGCCAAAAAGGAAACTTAATGTTGCTCAGAGTTTGACAGATTCAGTGAAGCGCGGGCAGAAATCCATCCCTTCGGCTCACTTTACTACAGTTCACATCGTTAACCGAGCACTCCTCTGCGCCCTCCTTCTACCTTTCGTCTCTTCTATGATTTCACTTTCTGTTATCTTTACACTTTCCCTCTCCTGTGTGACTCACCCTAAGACCCTTTTCAAACTAAAAAGAATCATTAATATAAACTCATGATGTTTTTGTTTAGAGGTTTCACTGACAGCCAAACCTAATGCGGTTACCATACCAACAGGAAAGTCGAAAGAATATTAATCACTAAAGTTTAAATAAACAGATTTATTCAGAAACACCTATGACCTTTTTTCTCTTCTTTAATTTTATATTTAATTATATCTGATTTCCATCTTTTCATCATATCAAACAACAAGCGTAGTAGCTGTGAGATGATGCAACAGAGGAACGATTAACGTTGTTAATCAAGCTCTATTTTCTCTGAGTAATCAACAGTAAATTTGGAATATTGATCCAGCTGTGAGCCTCTCGAGAACACAATTACACACTGATTAATTTCAAGGTCCTGTTAATTTCCAAGCTCCCATACTGGCATGTAGAAAACATGCTAATCTTCCTTCTGGTAGGGTATAGCTTATTTATTCTTGCTTAGAATGGAAGAATTAATTTCCCTTTATTTATTTAGGCCAAATGAAAGAGTCCAGAGTCACAAAGTATTTAATGTGAAACAGTAAAGTAATCCAAACTTCCAAAGGAAGGAGAACATGACGAAGACAGCAGGGAGGAAAATGGATTGGAACACAGTGGGAAAAACACGGATGCCCCAAGAAAGGATGAAGGGAGGACTCAGGATATATGTACAGACAGAGTTAAATAGAAGAAGCTAAACAAATATGTAACACAGGTGAAAGAAAATCAGGAAGAAGAAGCTAAACTTCATAAAAGTCACAAAACAGTAACTCGGTCCCAACTGGTCAGTCTGTTTTATATCAGAACACACTGGCTCGGTCTCAGAAATTATCCAAAAGAGTAGTTGTCTTTGAATGGTTACAACATTTTGGCTCATCATCAAAATCTCTGTGTAGCATATGGGTGAGTTTTTCACCTTCATCAAATGAGGAGGGAAATTTATAAAAGGGAGATCTTTTGAAATTAAACAGGATGCGCTCACTGGTGTGTTACCATGCAGGATTCTCAGACAGACCACCTCCTCACTCATCACTTTTAAAGATGGCAACAACAACAACAACAAAAAAATACTCAACTCTTAAAACTTAAAGTTAGCAAAGTTAGTGAAGTTACCCTAACTTTGCTAACTTTAAAATGTGTGATGTCATAGTGGCTGCATTCACATTGTACACAGAGTCTATCACAGGAAAATTAAATTTACACAACAAGAAACTTTATGTCAGGGACCTGGATCTGAGCTATCGGGGGTCCCTGAGCTGTTATGGACTTGTGTTATATTATATGTGATACTGCGCTACTGTTCCGTGTCCACATTGGTATATAGGCAGGTATGTGTGTATGTGTGTGTATATGCAGCTGTTTCCTGTAGCACCTTTAGGCCTGGTGGGTGTGGCCCTGTTAGAAGGCGGGCCACCTCTGAAGACCTTTGCCAAACACCTGCGGCTGATCAGGGCTCGTCGGGGGAGCTAGTAGGAGAGTGCTGGAGTTTCCACCGATGCTGGATCATTGCGTGAGACTCCACGTTAGTCTTCCGGTCGAGTTTAGTTAGCGTGTGTGTGCCCGCGGTTGTATTGTGTCCTGACGGCTGCTTCTATTGTTTTCCCCAGGAAAGGTGTGGAGCGACGGACAGCAGCCAGCACGGGGAGTGCTGAGACACGGGAGCAGAGGGCACTAAGACACGGACTTTTCACGGAGGATGCAACGTGGGAGTCAGGGGAGAGCACGGGGATTTATTGTTGTTTTTTCCATTCACTGTGAATAAACGCACTGCTGATATTCAGAGCTCCGCGCCTGGGTCCTCCTTCCTCACTTTCCCATGGTTCACCATCGTCAACTATGACACTTTAATGAACATCTTGATGTCTTTAAATCTGATTTTGTGCCAGTTTGACACTTGATGGCTTTGGGATTTGATGATTTTCAGGTGAAACTAAAATTGGGAGGAATATACTCTTGGCCAGGAAATATGTTTTTTTTTAAATAGCAGCTTCACACCGTTCTAAACCCCAGATGTCACTTTCTATCGGATGCCATCTTTAGTCTACTGATCAAAGAAAAAACAACACCACTTGTTTCTATGTCTGTGAAGGTTCTCAGTCATCCAGGTCATCGCAGTCTAAGGAGCTTTGAAAGAAAAGCGTCTGCACTTCTTTAAGTTGCTTGAAGACGTTTCACCTCTCATCTGAGAAGCTTCTTCAGTTCTAAGGGTCAATGGTGGAGAGTCCCAGATTTAAACCTAGTGGGAGTTTCCCCCCAAAGAGGGAGAAAGGACCCCCTGATGATCCTCTACCTAATCACATGAGCCAAGGTGTGAAAACGGGTGTGGGTCACAATCAGCCAGGGTTTCGGGTGAGCTCATTGTGAAACCTGGCCCCACCCTATCATTTGATTTACTGAGTTCAGATGGCCCAGGATGTGAGTGGGCGTTAAGGCATCTGGGAAGGGATCTCAAAACTGGATTATAGATGGCAGACAGTTGGTGTCGTAAACCACCGCCTCTGTTCAAAGATGGTCGCTCACAGTGGACATAGATGGCTTCTTTCACTCCTCTTTCAAACCATCTGTCCTCTCTGTCCAAAATGTGAACATTGGCATCCTCGAAAGAGTGTCCTTTATCCTTAAGATGCAGATGGACTGCTGAGTCTTGTCCTGTGGAGGTGGCTCTTCTATGTTGTGCCATGCGCTTGTGAAGTGGCTGTTTGGTCTCTCCAATGTAGAGGTCTGGACATTCCTCGCTGCACTGTACAGCATACACCACATTGTTAAGTTTGTGTTTAGGAGTTTTGTCTTTCGGGTGAACCAGTTTTTGTCTGAGTGTGTTGCTGGGTCTGAAGTACACTGGGATGTCATGCTTGGAGAAAACCCTCCTGAGTTTCTCTGATACACTGGCTACATAGGGGATGACAATGTTGTGTCTTTCCTATCATCCCTCACTGGTGTCTGATCTTCTTTTCTGTGCCTCTTTGCTGACTTTATAAAAGCCCATTTAGGATAGCTGCACGTTTTGAGTGCTTCCTTTACATGTGTGTGTTCCTTCTTTTTTACTGCAGGCTTAGAGGGAACATGTTCTGCCCGGTGGTGTAGGGTCCTAATTACTCCAAGTTTGTGTTCCAGAGGGTGATGGGAGTCAAAGAGGAGGTACTGGTCCGTATGTGTGGGCTTCTGGTAAACTTCAATCTTGAGGTTGCCATTCTCTTCAATGTGCACAGCGCAGTCCAGGAAGGGCAAACAGTCGTCCTTTGTGTCTTCCCTGGTGAACTTGATGTTTTTATCCACAGCGTTAATGTGAGTAGTGAAGGATTCCACTTCTTGTGTCTTGATTTTGACCCAGGTGTCGTCTATATATCTGTACCAGTGGCTGGGTACTCTCCCTTTAAAAGAGCCAAGAGCCTTTCTTTCCACTTCCTCCATGTAAAGGTTGGCTACAATAGGTGACACGGGGGAGCCCATGGCACAGCCATGTTTTTGTCTGTAGAAACCCTCGTTGTATTTGAAATATGTAGTGGTGAGTAGGGCTGCTCGATTATGGCAAAAATGATAATCACGATTATTTTCACTGAAATTGAGATCTCGATTATTTGACGATATTTATTTAACCCTTTAAGACCTACTATAGAACCAAGTCCGCCAGAGCTTATATTATTTTTTTACATGTTGTAGTGCCATTTATGGGAGCATTTCAAGTTGCTATACAACTGTTATAGCCCATATTTTAATAATATGTATGCATTAAGTCCATAGTAAGTACATTAATTGCAAAAAAGTGCAATAAACTACAAAAAAAATTTGAAAATCGTTTTTGTTTGTTTTTTTACATATATTTCTACTTGGAGAAATTTAAGAGGTTTATCCCTCAAAACTTTAAATACAAAAAAGTTGCAAAAAATAGTTTACAACAACAGGAAACTTATTTTGAGTGTCTTCATAGTTTTATTTTGGAGATACACCAATTTTTATATACTGCAGGAAAAAAAAAAAAAACAATCCTATGATGCAAATTTGCAAAGAAAACAGCACGTGCATCAAAATAAACTATTGCCAGCAGTGCAATTCGAGTTCTAAGCATCCCAGAAACTATTCAGAAAAGTCAAACATGACCAGTATAGGCTTTTAAGGCCTACAAGTAAAAAACTACATTTCCGCGAAAATGACATCACTTCTGGTTTCAGGCAGGAAATGGCGGACATGCGATAGTTCGCGCTGACGTCTGTTTCACTGTGGGAAGTGTTACGAACAGCTGATTGGATCGGCAAAGCGTGTTTCTGGAATATTATGTTTTTGTTCCTGCAAGTGCTTTTTATGCAATTTTTGCAAAGCTTTATGTGGAAGGAAACCGTGACCGAGGACAAGCTGATGGCATAAGATGTAAGTACAACTCCTCCGGTTTCGTATGCAAAACAAATTATTGCGCTAGCTTACACGGTTCAGGTTCTACAGGGATTTAAAAATAGTTACACAAAACGGAGCGTGCTGCTCTGACCGGCTTTAAAGGGTTAACAATGACTTTAAAAAATAATATAAAATAGTGTGCAACACCACTGAAGTTTTTTTTTTTACCTCTCCTTTCAACCAACGGCAGTCACTCTCCTCTCCAAATAACTTCTGCTTAGCTTTCCAAGCGTCCCTCGGGTCCTCTTAATCAGCGGTCTCCAACCTTTTTTGCGCCACGGACCGGTTTATGCCCGACAATATTTTCACGGACCGGCCTTTAAGGTGTCGCGGATAAATGAGGGAGGGGCTAATAATCGGCTCAGTCATTTTTAATGATCGTTGAAAGCCCAGATCGTAATCGTGATTAAAATTCGATTAATTGAGCAGCCCTAGTGGTGAGGCAGAGGTCTAACAGTGTGCAAATCTGATCTTAGACCACCACTTGTTTCACTCACCTCATTCAGTTCTCGCTCAGTGTTGAGGAACTCTGTGACTCCACTGATGAGTTTTGAATTCATGAACAAAGCTTCACCGTATCTGAACAGAAATGAAGACAGAGACGGCATTTCAGGTGCTACATGTAAAGAACTTGAAGACGCTTGCGTGCTTTTCTGATCGTTCACGTCTCTTACCGCGCGTTCAGGATGTCCCACTTCTCTCTGAAGTACCTCCAGGCCAGGTTCCGACCCTGAGGGTTTCGACCCACGTGGATGATGACATCAATCACATCCTGCTCTGGGACCAGGTCCGAAGTCAGAGACAGGTTCAACAGCCTTGGAGACACAAAGAAAAGGATGGAAATGTTGGAATGTGGCTGTACCAAGTCTACCTGGAGAGCTGATAGGTTCCATATATGCTAACACATTAACATGCTCAACAAATATTGGCACGATCACAATATTAATAAAGACTGAAATTCGCTCCAAATACTGACTTTGAATTTAACTATAAAACCCTTAAAGACGACGCTCACACTCTTCCACAGTGTTGTCCCATCTGCCTTCCCTGATGCATGAAATATGACAGCAGCTTTCAAGAAGTAAAGAGTTAAGAAAAAAACAATGTGGTATGTAAATATGGATCTTTTAAAGTTGAAAGTCGCTCAATAAACTTTGTTACCTCCTGTTAAAGTTTTGTCATACATGGATTAATAACCTCACATAGAAAGTTCTGTGCACCTCTGGCAACTGGAACTTGTAAAGTGTATTTTGTGTTCAGATATTAAGAGTTGTTTAGCCTCTGTTTCTGGATTTGGTGTGAGAGTCGCAGTGTGTGAAGTCTAACGCGTGTGTCACTCGCCAGGAGCGTGAGGGTCAACAGCTCATGTAATCTGGCTAGAAAAGGTCAAGCTGTCATTTTGTAGTTTTTTTGTCCTGTGAGCTGCCGGAGGATGTTTCTGCCAAATCAAGAAAGAGTCCTCTGAAACACTCACGTGAGCTACTCCCAGCTTAAAGGGGATTGGAGGGAATTTAAAGGGGATTTACAGAAACATGTTGATCACACACAGAGCAATCTTTTGGATGTGTAAACGTATCAAATTGAGAGTTTTTCTTTTTCTTTGAGATGTGAAACTGAGCAGGCCAAAGAGTTTCATAAATTTATGTTTAATCATCCAACGTCGTGTTCAAAGTTTACCTTCATCTTTCTTTATTTTCTGTTGCTTCACTGCCTCTGTGTGTGTGTGTGTGTGTGTTGCTTGGCTCATTGTTTGTAACTGCCATCTTTTCATTAAACCACCAAATCAATTTTCTGTCTCTTTTCCCACAACCCCTCTGCTGAAACCATTTCCTGTGTGACCAATCAGCTTCTTTCTGAGCTGTGGTTTTTGATTTGTGTGTGTGTGTGTGGTGTGTGTGTGTGTGTGTGTGTTGCAATCTGAACATACAGTACCACCTCTCTGATTGCAGAACAGTTTACTGTGGGTAGAAAATCAATACCTGAGAGACACACACACACACACACACACACATTCACAGACACACACCTACACACACTGATCGGTCTTACCACGAGTGTGTGTGTAATTCATCCTTGCAATTTTTCTCAATGAGCGATAGTGGCAGTTGCCCCTGATAAAATACAGTGTTGTGTATAGACAGTCACACAAAAACACACGTGTACAGACACACACACACACACACACACACACACACACACACACACACACACACAAACCTAGCTGGATTTCAGCACATGTAACGCCCCCCAGGCATCTTTTCACTGCACACACCTTTCTGTCAATTTGCAATTTTTTCCTGTCAGTGTGCCGCCAATTAACAGAGCTCACCTGACAGGTAGGATTTAGTCACCTTTTTATTTTTTATTGTTCACTGGTTTGTTTGTCATATTCTAATACAGCCCAGTACAGACACAACTCTGCAGTATCGGAGCCATTTTCCAAATATGAACAAAGTCATTTTTTCCATGCTGTCCCCCAAATTTGGGCTTTTACCTTCATTTCTTGGTCTGATAATGTTTTTTTAGACCCAGTCTAAGTTGGTCTTAACCAAACTGTTCCCGGCAGCACGTTCTGTTTATTTTCAGTACATTTTTTTTTAAATTAAAGTTCTATTTATTTATTCCATCCTGCCCGTCGGCCACGTGTCTGTTTTTGGTCCCTCTTACACAGACATCTATTACAGCTCAAAATAAATGTGAATGTTGTTACATATCTGCCGGAGGGTCTTAACAATTTAATATTATATGACATTTGCAGAACATGTACGCAAGATGCAATTAAAGACAAACAGCAGGAGGTAGATAATCCAGATGTGAATTAAGATCACAGCAGGAAACTGATTAAAAATAGCAGCAATGCAGAATTATTTAATATTCAGACTACACGATGTGACTGTGATACTGGCACAGCCTGACAGGCACACAAATGCCAGTGGATGTTAGCAGGTTAACTTAATCTCACTTCAGGATGCTATCCCACCACTGTCATTCATATATGTGATGCTCAGACACACTTGGCCTGTCTCTATGTTCCCCTCCAGCACAGGGTCATTGTTCCTGGCTCAAGTTTCAGTTTCAGTCACAAAATCCTGATTTCATACGGGAAGATTTGTTACTGCTGTTGCTTTCCTGAAAACATAAAAAATAGTGAAGCAGAATTCAGACTCATGGGTCAGTCTATCACTGTGACCATCTCGAAAGACACAAACAAATGGTTATACTGTATAGAATCCATGCGGGCCCGATGTGGGAGACCTAAATCCTTTGAGAGTTGTGTCAGGAAGGGCATCTGGTGTAAAAGTCTGCCAAATCAACTATGCGATGATCCCTTGTATTAGGGCTGCGTGGGTCTGACCACACTTGCCCTCACATGGGCCCCAAGAGGGCATATTTGTTGGGTAGATCAATGATATTGATTCATATGACTTTATGAATTGCAATTTAACCTCATAAACACTCAATGAGATAGTTGTGTTTTTTAAAACAATAGCTGCAATGACAGAGACAGCCGAGCCATGTCTACCTGTTGAGGAGGAAAGTGTTGTCTGAGCAGGTCAGAGCCTCCAGCAGGATCTTCTTCTCTGAAACGGCGTTGGAAGAGTGAAACTTCATCCAGATGAACTCCCACACATCCTCGTCCATCAGGCTGACTCCGGTGCAGTAAACTATGTCTCGGATGTTAGGAGGAATCCTACAGGGCAGGGACACAATATCACACCATCACACTGACTGAAGCCACTCTGCCCCGGTGCAACAAATTACCGGTATAGCAAAAGTCTGGTATCATTTTAGGAATGTGAGTATTTGATGTGACTTATTTGCAGTACCACCTTCCTGCAGGGACAGGAAGGTAATAAAACTAAAAGCCCCGATAAGGCATGTCTGCGGGATTAACTGGGACGCTCTCTGGGTGCTAAGTGAGAAATTCTGATTCCATTAAGAAGCTCCATTAAAAACATTCCTCCTGCTGCTGCTATGGTCATAAAATGCAGAGAAAGAGCCACACTCAGACACTTTTGAACAACTGAGACTTTAGAAAGTTTCAGGAAGTCTAATTGGCACGCATACCTCTAAATTTATTGTGTTGGAATATATTTTCAGTTTGAATAGCATACGTGCTGACTGCAGACAGCTTCTTTCTCAGCTGCATTCACAATTGCCAAGCCAAGCTTTAATCAGAGTAAACACAGCAAATGTTCTAGTCAGTGTCCAAGTTCCAACTTTGAGATACACGGCTAAGTAAACAGCCGAGACAGAGATGGCGATGCATAAATTCTGAGTAGAGGTTTAGGAGAATTCTAACTGAGATGCTAAAAAACACATTAGCCAGTCACCCTGCTGCTCTGATGAATGCTCAGAGCAAAGCTTCACAAGACTTTCGGTGTTGTGGTCGCAGGTAGCTGCTGCCTTGCTTTATTTGTAGCACGAACTACCGTGGCATTTGTTCTGGTGCTTCAGTGGATTCAGATAGTCTGACTGTGTTGGCAGGGTGGATGAGCCGTACTGCTGTGGAACTTTGTTCATGTTTAAGCTGCAGCGATAAAAGCTTTTTGATCCCTGCATTTCTTTGCAGTCACCAAACTCGTCATTTTGAACAGTTTTGAATTGATTGCGTGTTTTTTATGTAATTCAAGTTGAGGCTGTTAGAGTTGCAGTTAAGAACTTTTAGATTCAGTTCCATTGCAAAACAATAAGTCCATAAGTGACTCTTTGTTGATGACCCTAATGTTCTCTCTTATTTATAAATTTGATGAGATGGAAGTCATTAAAATGGTATTCTGGACTGATCAGAACTAAAGTAAAGGAGGCTTGTTTCTTGTGTTTCCCATCCATAGTTACTTGTTATGACCGCATTGTCGCAGCTGCAACTGACTAAAACAGAAGCTACTGCCCCGTAATAGTCTTTTAGTCATAATTACCAGAAGTTGATGAAAGTTGGTGGTGTAGTATAAGTGCTGGCAAGCAAGACCAAGCAACACTACTAAAAACATGTTCAACATGGGAAGAAATATGAGCAACCAGAAAAAGTGAAAAGAAGCCAGTCACTTAAATCCTAAAAGTTCTCTCACAGGGAAAAAAAGAGAGTGTTCAGCTATATTAATCATGGAAGGACTCATAAACAGTCACAGTCGTTGGGATGGCCAATATTTGCATTTTCACCAACTCTAAATACTCATTAACCCTGTTATTGGTTTACAACCTGTACAATCGACCAGCTGCTCTTGTCGTTTGAACTGAATATTGATCTTCCAGGGTGCCAGATATGAGTGATTTACTTAATGAATAGACAGGTACAAAAATAAGACCTGTCTAAGCAGAGATTCCTAGATTTCTCTCTCCCTCTCCAGCTCCTCTAACACTTACTTCTTCGGGGAGTCTGAGGCATTCCTAAGCCAGCTGAGAGATTCAATTTCACCAGCATGTTCTGGGTGTGCCCTCGGGTCTAATCTCCGTTGGAAATGCTGAAACATCTCACCTGTAAGCACCCTGGTCAAATCCTTGAATCATCTGAAATGGCTGTTTTTGATGTGGAGGAATAATGCTCTGTTCTGTCCACATCTCTAAGGGAGAGGTCAGACAGCCTACAGAGGAACCTCATTTCCTCTGTTGGTGATTACCACCAGCTGTAGATGAACCCATAATATGGTGATGTTTGCTTTGTTCAGACAAATACAATTATTTCAACACTAACAAGGTAGAATAATAACCTAAGCCTCTATCTGAATACATAGAAAACTCTGCCCCTGTATCCTCCTGGAGGAGGTTGGAGTGAGTGGCCGGGCACGGGAAGGTCTGGTCATCTCTGATTAGACTGCTGCCCTCATGACCCTTACTGGATCAGCAGTAAAAAAAACACAAATTAACACCCATTAACCTCTCAACAATCAACAAGTTGGTACTGACCGTGTTAGGAGGTTAATATCCAACATCACAATATAACAGACTCGTTTGATGTGATAAACAGCTGATGGAGTTGATTCGTCATTAGCAAAGAGGTGAACAAGATATAATAACACAATATCTGACATTTTTTCTCTATTTATTGCTGCCAGTGTTTTATTGTCACAAATGCGTGTTTTGTTATTATATATTTTAGTCCATTTATTTCCATTTACAACATAACACATGTTGTAGTTGCAGTCTTGATTCATGTTGCTTCTAGCTGATTACTTTTTGTAACTTCTCTGTGACACCAGAGAAAATAAACGCACACAAAGTTTATTAAAATAAAATGAGCTGGGTTTGTGTCAGTCATATGTCTGTAAAGTTGTTTTTTTTGTAAAGTCTTTGAACACAAACTGAATGATGTTTCTTATTTTGAACCTGCTGTGAAAGCACCCCACGACTTGTGTCAACATTTATTATTGTGCTGTGTATCACCATTTGCAGGCAGAGCAATAAAAGAGGAATCTGTGAGGTGACCTGGCACACTGAATGCTGGTTACACAAACTGTCTCTCAGTTATCTGACTGCTGGAGGAAAAAAGCAACACCTGGTGGTACAGGCTGATTGATAAGAGCGAGATCTGGAGCCCCTTCGAGCAAGACCTTTGATACACCATGAATCTCATTTCATCCATGAAGGGAAAAAAGTCTACACAAATGTTCTGAACTGTCAAAACAACATAAAAAAACTTCATGTGTACCTGACAAAGTCCACATCCGTGTAAGTGTCTATAAAAGATGGATGCAGCTTCATATTTAAGTGACTCAGTATGAGGCAGTAGGGCGTGCTCCTCTGGTTGTGAAAAATAAATCTGTAATATAAGTTTCTATGAGACTGTAAAATCTGTGGCATCAGTAAACACTTTCCTGAGTTTGTGGTCTCATTCTGATGTTTAATGTCTTATTTAATTCAACATGATGTTCAAGTTGCTTTATTTAAAGGAAAACAGAGAACCTTATTTGTTGAAAATCTGGTATCATATGTCTCCGCACCACACTGAATGTACCTCCTGTCTACTAAGAGCAGAAAGCTGAGGCTACAATTCACAGTCTCAACAAAAGATTAGAAAAATGTTGCCGGGTCGGATTTCATCTCAAATTTTGCTGCATTTTGATTGTATCAACAACACGAGTGCATGAATCCATCCTACCTTGTATCAACGGTGCTGGAGTAAAGGTTATGGGGATATTTTCTTGGTGCTCTCTGGGCCCCATAGTAGCAAAAGAGCATAATTTAAACCTCACAGCCTACTGTACCTGAGTGTTTTTGCTGACCTTTATGAGCACAGTTATAACCATCAAATCATCTCAAACTGGTTTCTTGAACATGCCAACAAGTTCACTGTCCTGAAATGACCTCCACAGTCACCATTCCAACAGAAAACTTTTGGGATGTGGTGGAACAAGATGGAAGTGTAGCATGATGGTTTCATGTCAATATGGACCAAAAGTATGAGGTATGTTTCCAGCACCTTGTTAAATCTGTGCCATCAAGAATAAACTCTAAACCTCTTTAAAGCAAGAACAACCCCTGAAGCTCTTGTCTAAACTGAGCAGCTTTTGTCATATTTCAGGTGTGCTTATCTACTGAGTGTGAATCAGAAGTTGGTGATGGTGGTCTGTCTATGTAGCTACACAGAAACCGTTCTAATGGTTGTTGAACCACATTTACATATATACTGAATTGTCAAAACTCTTCATTAAAGGTTGAGAGGAAGTCATCAATGTTATCTTTGTAGGACAAACAGTTATGGCAGCTCAAAGCAAAAGGAGGTAAAACCTGGTATTAGCAAGGTGTTCCTAATAAAGTGTCTGTTGAGTATATACAGTGTATATTTTTTAGAGATGACCTCTCTATTTGGCAAGTTCTCACTATTTTGAGGAGCTGGGCCCAGTGGAGCCTTTGTGGGGGATGATAACCTGACCGTGTTCTGTTCTGCCTCTGTGGAGACCTCAAGGACAACCTGACTGCTTGTTGTCTAGTTCAGAATAACTTCACTGTGTTCCTCTGTATAGAGTAGCTGTAGGAAAGTGCACAAAGGTAAATCTCTGTGAAAGAATAAACTTCAGAATGTGGAAGGTCATACCCGATGTAACACCTGTGCTCGTCTCTGTTCTCCTTGAAGCACTTCCCTAATAATTTATTTATCTATTTAAAACTTTAGATCTATGCCTACTGAAAGATTATTTCTGCATGAGGAGAACCTGGTCTCACAAGATTTCAATAAGACTAGTCCGAAGGTCAAATTCAGATGAGAAAGTCTAAGACCGTTCTGTAGCAGGTTTGGGGGGGGTCATGTTTATTTACTGTATGTCAGATCAGATTTGCCCATTACTGTGCTGAACTGAAAATATAACTTTGATGAACATTTGAAAGAAACCTTGAATATATTCATCTAAGTTCCAGTTAGGTTTCACAGGACTGCCTACACTAGTCTCTAACATTAAAGAATACCCATTATTCTTTTCTTTATTTCTCATCATGCATTCTTCTCTTAAAATGCCAAATTAAAACTCTGACAACTGCCTGGAATGAAAAAGACAATGTTGAGTGAAACTTGAGTGTAAGTTTTATTTCCAGGGGAGCAATTACACCGACACACCTCTGAAGAGACAAAAACAAATCACAAACTCATTAGGTGAAGTCAGAACACCTGCCTGATCACTTCACTTCACACAGAGAAAGACAATTACACTGCGACTGGAAAGAATCCCCCAGAGAAGAACTGCTTAGAGGCTGAAGATTCCACTGGTTTGAGCACTAATATTATATCACAACTTTAAGTGACGGTAAAATATTAGCGTGACATGAAGATATCAGTCTTTTGGTCTGCATGATTTATTGACTTATTTACCAGGGACGAGTCTTTCATGTTGCTGTGGAGGACTTTTAGCCCACTCTTCTTTGTTTTACTGTTTTAATTCACCCACAATGTCCAAATCTATTAATGTCCCTTACATGGTTTACTTGAAGTAACTCACAACACCAAATGAAAATGTTACTTCATATTTTGTGTGAATGGCGATTCCTTCTTTTGTGAAAGAGTATACATAGTCCTAGAGTGTGAGTGCTAAGTGGTTCTAATTAATCTACAGCCTGACGACCACATCCTACATACCACATCCTTCACACCTCAGACACTTCACACCTCCTCTATTCACCCTGCTCACTCCCCCCCACCCCCAACAACAGCATCCAATACACACTCAACACAAGGCTCCAGCCTGTCTCTCTCAACCACCCAGGTTAGGAGGGAACTGAGGAGGATTAATGGCAAGAAGGCAGCGGGTCCAGATGGCATCAGCTCGAGGGTCGTCAGGTCCTGCGCGGACCAACTGTGTGGGGTGATGGAGCACCTCTTCAACCTGAGCCTGAGGTTGGGAAGAGTCCCACAGCTCTGGAAAACCTCCTGTGTTGTACCAGTGCCAAAGACTTCACGCCCCAAGGACCTCAACAGCTACAGGCCGGTGGCTCTGACATCCCACCTGATGAAGACCCTGGAGCGGTTGGTCCTGGCTCAGCTTCGGCGCCTAACAAGCTCATCACTGGACCCACTTCAGTTTGCCTACCAGCCTGGCATTGGCGCGGATGATGCCGTCATTCACCTCCTACATCGTTCCCTCGCTCACCTGGAGACCGCTGGAAGCACTGTGAGAATCATGTTCTTTGATTTCTCCAGTGCCTTCAACACTATTCTTCCCTCGGTTCTGAAGGACAAGCTGGAGAACTCTGGAGTGGACCATCACCTCACTACCTGGATCCTGGACTACCTCACCGACCGACCACAGTATGTGAGGACTCAGGGCTGTGTGTCGGACAGGGTCGTCTGCAGTACGGGGGCCCCACAGGGAACGGTTCTGGCTCCATTCCTCTTCACCATCTACACTGCAGACTTCTCCCACAATTCCACCCAGTGCTTCCTGCAGAAGTTCTCTGATGACTCAGCAATAGTCGGCCTCATCACTGATGGGGACGACAAGGAGTACAGAGGTCTGACCCAAGACTTTGTGGACTGGTGCCAGCTGAACTACCTCCAGATCAACGCCAGTAAAACCAAGGAGCTGGTGGTAGACTTCCGCAGGCACAAGCATTCTCCACTGCAACCACTGAACATCCAGGGTATGGACATTGAGGCTGTGGACAGCTACAGGTACCTTGGTGTTCATCTGAACAACAGACTGGACTGGACTCATAACTCAGACGCCCTCTACAGGAAAGGGCAGAGCAGGCTGTACCTGCTGCGGAGACTCAGGTCGTTTGGGGTGGAGGGCCCACTCCTGAAGACCTTCTATGACTCTGTGGTGGCTTCTGCTATCTTTTATGGTGTGGTCTGCTGGGGCGGCAGCATCTCTGCTGGGGACAGGAAGAGACTGAACAGGGTGATCCGAAGGGCCAGCTCTGTTCTAGGATGCCCTCTGGACCCAGTGGAGGTGGTGAGTGACAGGAGAATGGCGGCTAAGCTGTCATCCCTGTTGGACAACGTCTCCCACCCCATGCAGCAGACTGTGACAGCACTGAGCAGCTCCTTCAGTGGGAGACTGCGGCACCCACGGTGTGGGACGGAGAGATTTCGCAGGTCTTTCCTCCCCACTGCTGTCAGACTCCACAACAAAGACTTTAACTGAACAAACACACACATCCACACATGTGCAATAACACTAAGTGCAATAATCTTTTCTGGCATCGTTGTATTTTTACTCAGTTGTATATAGCATTCGTATTCTATTTTTATCTTATTGTATATTTTTATTCTATTTTATTCTACTGTATATAGTATATTATTTTATTCTATTCTGTACAGCTGTGTACTGTATTTATTCTTATTGTATTCTAATTTTTGCGTCATAACTTTTGCACTGTCCACTTCCTGCTGTGACAAAACAAATTTCCCACGTGTGGGACTAATAAAGGTTATCTTATCTTATCTTATCTTATCATTCACTTCCTCATCTCCCAGCCTGTCACTCCAGTGTTTGTTGTAACCTGTGAAGTTTGATCTGAAGGAGTGAACAGCTGTGACCTGCTTATGTTGGAGATGTGTTTAGCAGATTATCTCAGGCTGTATCTGCACACAACTTTGTTTGCTAGTTAGTTATTTTGTCCTTAGCTCACCTCGACACTAATTCACACTTCTGTGTTTGCAAATCTGCTGAATAATAAATACAACATCTATTTTTAATTGAAAAGTTGTTTTTGTGGCAGGTTGAGACTAGGATGCCATTTCATGTTGCGTCTCAGCGTCCTAGATGGGACCTAGGAAAATGTATTGGATGCCATCATCACTTTTAAAGTAAGTTTTAAAAAAAACAAGCTTAATATAATAACAGATACTCACGAGAAAAATGCATGTCAGCTAAAAGCACAGAGAAAATTATCTGGCAGGTGTTTGGATTTTTCCCCATAATGCAGATGAGCTATATGTAGTTTCAAAGAGTCGTGAATAAGTGAAGAATTTTAGACACAACTGCAGTGATCTCATGCACGCCAACCTGGGTGCTGCACCACGAATTAAGTTCAACATATCTGGGTATCTTTCTGGTGTCTAAATCCACTCACCCTAACATTGGCAATCAGGATACGTGGTCACATGAAACCCCCTAAGATAATCTGAGGGTTTCTCTATCTGATTACAGTACGAAGACGTGAGCAAGGTACCGTCCCTACACACTGCTCCCCAGTGCGCCTGCTTAGTGGCTGCCCACTGCTTCACTGAGTGAATGGGTCAAATGCAGAGAGAGTAATTTACCCACGTGGATCAATAAAGTATACATTATTAATATTATTTACGTGAAAAAGGTTTTAGATTTATCTGCTCATCCACAGCCTCGGTGCTGAAGAATAAACATCAAACAGAATTCAAATGCAGCCTTGGACTAGGCTACGTGTGAAATGTAGTAAAATGTGATATAAAATAAAACAAGTGCCCTGATAGGGATCAAATACTGTTACTAATAAATTTTAAAAAAATGTCTGCAGCCAGTGGGGAAAAAATGAATACAGTTTTGTCTTACTTTCTGAACGTTACCGATGCTCATCGAGGAAGAACAAAGACTCTAAACAGAAATGACAAACTTTCGACACTACTAAGCATACACAGAAGGATTCGGGATTACTGAGGCTATTTTCTGGAGATTTGATAGGTTAAAGGTGGTGACACCTGCTTGGTCTGCAGCATAAGCCAACATGTTGAAGTGAACCATCTTCACGGTACAGAAAATTCTGGGTTAACCCTGAAGATACTTGGATAAGAGGAAACCCTGCTTGTCAGTGCAGACTGCTGCAGTTTGACTCTTGTTCACAAGGATCAGCCAATCACAAAGAAGCATCCTTGAAAGGTAGACATGTTACAGAACAAGCTCTAAGGGGCTGCACCAAGGTCAGGTATAAAATAAAGCTCATTTTGATCTGAAAATCATGCAAAGCTACTCTAACAGCATCCGAGGATACAAATAAGGAGTGTGACCAGTCACCTTCAGAGATTATGACACACTTTACCCACCATGTCTGAGACCTCACAGGGTTAAACACCAACACACACACAGACCTCGTGTTCCAGCTGGTTACTGGCCTGAATCATCTAAAGTAAAGCCAAAAAGGTGAACATTTCTTTCACACTATAAAGTATCTGTGCGTGTGTGTGTGTGTGTGTGTGTGTGTGTGTGTGTGTGTGTGTGTGTGTAGATGTGCGTGTACCTGACCTAAATTGTCAGCAAACCAAACTTTCATCTCAATACAGTGAGCTCAACTGGCAGCAAAATAATATTGTGGACTATAACACTGTGTGCGTGTGCATGCATTCAGTGTGAGCACAGAGTGAGTGATGCAGGGACAATTACATCATTCAGCGACCTGGGAAATCATTTTAGAGATGCTCCACTTAAGAGCAAGCTCCAGCACACACACATGCACGCACGCACGCACGCACGCACGCACGCACGCACGCACGCACGCACGCACGCACACACGCACACACACACACACACACACACACACAGGTTGGCTAACTTCCACATTACTGCTGACTGTAGCATTAAAGTCCTTCTCAGGCGACAGCTGCCAAACACTGCGCACTCGAGTGTATTTATGACATCGAGTGTGTTTACCCAGATAACACTACCAGGTTATTAATCATGTAAAACATTAAGTAATACTCTGTGCTGTCCTCCTGCTACTACATCTATTTTGCCACCTGCACAATGAAAATAACTTCCTAATGTTGCATTTTCTCCATATAATCAACCACCCAGATGGCTTAGCTCCCATTAACGAGCTTCCTTTGTATGTGGATGTGTTTTAACAGTTTGCACAGGATGTTTTATGTCCTAAAGCTCCATCTTTCTTCTGAAATATTTTTCCGCTGGATCAAACGCCTACTCTGATGGTAAACATGGCTCTTCACCATCTGCTCTGTCTGTCTGCCCATGTGTCTGTATGTCTGACGTTCCAGTCTAAATATCATATAGAAATTAGAAAACTACCCTGTCAGTCTGATAAAACATTTTAAAGTACCCAATAAAGACACATGACCTCAGTCTGTGGTGCTGCCATTGTTGACCTGCAGAGAGATGACCATCAGAAGTTCCATGGCTAGAATATTCTTTAATCAGACTGAAGCTCTCATTACAGCTAGCTTATTATCGCTTATGATTATTCTTTTTCCACTATAGTCATGAAGGATAAAAACAATGCAGCAGAGTGACATTTTGAACAAATGTAATCACATCATAACAGCTGGGAAAGTAGGATCTAGCTGGGCCAAATTCCCCAGTCATTCATATTTACAGCAGACTGTAGACTATTGGGTATAAAATATGGACATATCCACCCTCACATTTAGACTAAACAATCAAAATTAGTCACATGTCACCTTTTGGATCTAGAGGTTACCATATTTAGATAAGAGGATTGATCGCTAAATTATCAGCTAGTTAGCTCGATTAGCAAACTGTCTCCATAAAGTGTGTGTGTGTTTTTTAAGTGTTTGGAATTATAATGGGATCGAATGGGCATTGATTGCTTTTAAAACCAGCCCTTAACATAACTACTGTTTTTGGCACTTTCACATTTAATATTTGACTTGTTGGGGAGGGATTTAGAGTCAGGCACACCAAACTTGACTCCATTTTGTCCAGTTATGGTTACTGGTTCTCATCTAAAGGGAACATTGTATAAGAATGCAGCTGGAGGAGGCGTGTGGACAGTGCATTATTTTAATGCAGAGAACTGTGGTTGCATGTTGTTACAGATGTGTATTTATGCTCCTTTTTTCATTTAACCAGACTCCAATCATTAATCAATGTGTCAAACTGCTTGGCGCCCACTTTGTACCGGCGCTAGATTAAAGGCCAGATGATGAAGTTATGACAATTCCTCTTAATGGAGACATAAATGTGCAAATGTCATGGGAATCCATTTAACTGTAGTCGAGATATTTGACCCGAAACAGCAAATGTCAACCTGACATTAAACCCCAGAACCATAAATGTCTGAACCATATTTCATGAAAATCCATCAGGAAGAATCTGAATCTCAGTCTGAAGCAACGTGTTGGACACAAAGGCTTAAACTCTGCAGCACAACTTCAGCTCAGTTTCAGATTCTTTGTTTGCATATTCCTAAAATAATTGGCAGAAGAATAATAAACACAAAGCAAGAAAGGGAAGTAACAGGGGTTAATGGGGGGCTAGCAGTCCATTGTTGTCCCTGAAACCTCAACCACATAATCCATTGATGGCTGCAGACGCATAAGAGCATAAGATTCATTTAAAAGCAGATCATTTTTGAGCCATTCAGATGGTTAATTTACAAAGTAACCCCCGAAGGACATGATTAATATTCCAGAGGGATGTAGGCACTAAAATATTAGCAGCTCATTGTTCTGGACCAGAATTTTTTTTATTTTATTTTGTCTGAGTCACATCACAGCAGGTGATTTCGAATAAAAAACAACAACAGCAAAAAAACCCAAAAACTATATATGAATGAAATGGAGGTGTTCATTTATATGAAGGCACATTTCTGTGGGACGGCAGCTTTAAAATGAACAAGCAACAAGCAAAGTTTAGCTTCACGTGTTCTTTTTCTTTCCTTTTCTTTTTCCTGCAGATCAGTAGGAACGTGTTCAGCTTTGTGTTGTAAGTGCAAGTAAGTTGATAACTGTCAGTTCTAATTCATATTGTAATGTAATATAATCTACTTCCATTTTTACAGCACTTTTCTACTCTCACTGACTACACAAAGTGCTTGAGACTACATGTGAAATTTCAACTATACAATCATAATTAGAGCCGAACGGAGAATAAAAAAGGGCTGACATCATGAAAAAGAGGTTAGAGTTCGGGTAAAGTTTAGAAAAGAAAAAAACTTCTGTCTCTGTATGTAGGCTCAAACGTCAGGGTTGGATTCAGAACTACTCTTTGGTGTATGTTTTGGCATGATCAAATGTTAATGCATTCAATGATCCACTCACATGAGAGTGAAAGTGAAATGGAAACCTGGTTATGGCCCTGAATCTTTTGGTTTTTTGGTGAATGATTGCAAGCAATTGCGTCAACCAACTGGTTGGTTTAGCTTCCAACACCCTCTACCTCTGAGTAACCACTTTGAACCACAGCTCAATGTGGATTCTTACTGTGAACAGTTAGGATTGTTAATTTTGTTAATTTTTGTTAATGTTAATTTTTGATATGCATTCCTGTGTATGTAAACAGCAACAGAGTTGCATTAGAAGACAACAAATGTGCAATTTTAATGTGTCATATTCTATGACAAATTGCATGCAATTGGTAACTTGACACCTTTGAATGACACACTGACAGGAGGTGATTCTGACGTGTTGCCTTTTTATCCTCTTGATGCATCAAAGTCAGTTCAAACATTGCAGCTGGTGAGTGCTGCTGACCTGGTCCCTGTTTTCAAAGCAGCTATTTCATAGTCTCGTTTTGCTTCAGCCAGCGACTGTTTTCACTAATGTGACTATTGCATAGAAGAACTGATTTTAAAAGTACCATCTTCTTGTCTTTGAAAGGATCTTTCATTAGCACTTGGCTAAAATGCAACGCAGTCCCAACCCTACCTCTCAGTTTTTCTTTGGCGACTTGGTAGACAGTAAGAAGTTCGTGTACCTATGAAATGAGGTCAGATGAGCTCTCTCTCCTGGCAATTATTGGAGCATTTTGATTCAAAACAGGTTTTTAATTAATACCCGGGCATGGGGAGGAATATCACATACATGTGATCTCCATATGGGATTAAAAACTAGTGAATAGAGCATGAAATATTAAAAAGTCACCCCTGGAGGGATTAATCCTGCATAAATGTAGATTTATCTGGCACTTTTCTACCTAAGAGAATGAAGCATTTCCAGACTGCTTCCAAAATGTGAGAAAATGCCACAGTGGTGTTGTAGTGAGGAGAGAAAATGGGTGCCATTTGGTTCACTGTAAACAACCGAACTTTAAAAGACAAGGCTAGAACTGAGAAACACAGATAATGGAAAGGGCATGCTGTAAGTCCAGAAATATTTTGCGGCATGTGGTGATTATTATTTAGAAAAAAGCACATGTCAGAGATTAGCGAGGATTCATCTATTGTTTAGATCCAATCACATTTTCAACTGGATGGAGTAGAAACGGTTTCATTTTGTGCTTTTTGGGGGGGTTTTTGGGGTTTTTTACAACTCCTATTATCATCAGCTCCCTGCTGTCCTGTGCAGAGCTCCAGCATCTGTTTCTATTTAATTTGCAGTTTGAAATCTAATTTTGCAGATCTTGTTAAGGACACAGAGGGAACGCAGGAGCCAGCAGCACGTGACTGGAGAGAGCTGGAGCCAAAAGGAATGACAGAGAAAAAGAAAGCATAGAAGCAAATGGATCAATAAAAGACAAGAGAGGTCATTAACGGTACTGGGGAGGTCATCAAACTTAATCTTTACTGATGAAAACGTTTGGGTAACTCTTTGAAAATATTAAAAACACTGAATGTGTTCATTCAAAAAATGATCCTTTGTTCAGATTTAACAGAAGGAAAGTTTGTCTTTTGTCCCCCCAAACAGTGATTGAAACTAATGAACAGATGTTAGCTGCCAACAGATGAATTTTTGTTCCACTTGGTCTCAGACTGATGTCACCAGAAGTCGCATTCCCTGCAGAGTCTCCATCACTGTACATTTGGGACGATGCAAATTTTTTGCTCAGTTAAATTTTTGACATTAGTTTGAGACATCTCTACATGTTGCATCGTTTGAGGCAAACACGTGACTACTGGTGGCTTTTTGAATAATCACCTTCCACCTAAAATGAGTCCTTTACACACCTATTTTATCCATAGATGGCTTCCAGTCTCACATGTAGCACCAAGTTTGGCACAAGTATTAAATGAAACAGTCTGCGAGTGTATTTGTACCTGTTTTTGTTGCTGGAGATCCAGTCAGAGATGTAGGCAACGGCTTGACGGTGGCACTGTTTGTTTCCAAAGCTACAAGCTAACATGATAAGCTCTCTCTGCAACTCCCTGAATAGACATAGAGAAGAAAAAAATGCTCAAAGAAACATCTTATGGACAATAGGTTCTTGTCTGGACACAGAACATCACTCACATGTAGCACAGAGATTATTCCAGAAAATCTTCAGACTGGTTTAGCCTAATACTTAAACTTTTATCATGTCTCAAATTGCATTCTTGCATTTTCTATTTGGAGTGCATACTGTGAGATTCTGGGTGGCAGCGTAATACTTGCTAGCTAGCAGTAGCTGATCTTTTTAAAGGTCACAGCACTCTGTGCTTAATAACTTTGTGGAGGGTGACTGGTGGTTCTTTATGTTAAATTTATGGTCTGAGATTTCCAGGTTTGAGTCATAGAAGGTAGATATTACTTTGTCTGAACTTCATTGTCAGCAAAAAAAATCCCCCTAAAATCAACACGTTTAACCATTAATGATTTGCAGTCTAGCTAACAAACATCAAGCTAAGCTAAACCACGACTTTCACCTCTGTCCAGACTGGACATAGATACGGCTGACTTCTGATTCATTAGTTTGAGTTAAGTAACCTAAGAATCTGACATGAATAATTCTGCTCAACGATGTGACAGGAAAGAGAATAAGCAGGCTGCTAGAATGCTGAACTACGTTTTGTTTTCTGTTTCAATGATGCGACGGTGTTTCTCAGTCAAAGAACAAATGTTGTTAAAGGGGCACTGCCTTCCACTGACTGACTGAGTGTTGTTAGTGCAATACCACCAACAGGAATGTCTGTCTGCTGCATACTCAGTCTGGTAGGATGCTTGCAGGACGTTGCCCTCTGTGCCGGGGCCATTCGTTGGCCAACCCATCTGATGGTACCGCGATGCAACCTGCTTCAGCACGTAGTCCTGTTAGCACACACAATGATAAGAGATGTTTTATTCTGCTAACAAGAAGCAGTTAGTGGTTAACTGATCGATTAAAATTGTGACTGATTGGTTGTTTACACTGAACAGCCTGTATTCGTCTGTGCGGTCCAGCAGTTTGTCCAGCTGGTAGAGCGCTCGGCTGGCAGCGTGCCATGGAAGGAAGGACGTCTCCTCTGGCAGATAGCCAATCAGCTGCAAAGGAACACCCTGTGGAAGGTACCCCGCCCTGAGGAGAGATGATGTGGATAAAAAATGAGTAGTGGGAAAAGTGTTAAGGCAAAAACATCTTGGTAAAGAGGAGACAGTTATTCTTAAAATTCTAAAAACATGAAGCAAATGGAAAATACATTAAAGACTTTAAAGGTACAGTCAGTCAAGTTAATTTAAAATAAAATAAAAATATTAAATGCACAATAACTGAGCCACATATGTAGTATACAAAAAGCAAAGGTGAAGACAAGTCATAGGCATTTGCATACAGTGGAGACAAATTTTAACTTGTGTCTGGACCGTGCTTTATCATCTAAGAAGAGTTCCCTTCATCACAGAAGTGAAAGCACAAAGAAAACAGACAACTCCTGAAATTAAGTCAGGTCTCTAACACATGAAAATGTGCATAAACATGCTTACTTATTCACAACACTGTCACAATTAATTATTGCCAAGAGATTAGACATGGGATCCTCCCGTCTCCAGAAAACTGACAACGAGCTGGCGAAACAACAACAGCAGCTGGTTACAAGTTACATCAGCTAATGTTAGACTTGAGTGTCTTAAAAATAACAGTTTTCTTCTGTCAAACAGTTTGATTAAATTTTCATGTTGTGTGAGTTTATTATGTTTGATCCACTTTGAAGAAAGAAAGAAAGAAACCAGCTAACAGCTCTAACAGCAGCTCTGCTGTATTTTCTGCTGCACTCTACTAATCCAGGTCTATCTATGATTAAGCAAAAAGTAGAGAAAAGCTAGTCTTCATTAGCGACTACGAGGGAGACCATGTTCGCACAACAGTTGAGACCTTTTTAAAGTCTGGTAAGAGTGTTTTGTCATTCTTTGAAGGAATTTTTTATGGTCATTTTTGGGGACTCTAATATCTCAGTGCAACAATCAACACAAATCCTCTCTCTGGTTATTTATATTTTTGAGGTATTTTTTTGTGTCTTTTCCCTTAACAGGGACACATCATGAATATTTCCAGGAACTGAATTAAGACATGAATTATTTGTTGTTTTTTGACACACTTGCCATTCCGTACGGAATCTTTGATTTCAGTATTTCTGTAGATTTTCAGGACACACAGAGGACCCTTGAGCTAATGTAAATATAGATTTAATGAAGATTTGATCTTTAACCCTCATTGTTTAACCCTCAACCTAAAAAGCACCACTTTAGGAACACATTAACAAAAACATGGCCTCTAACCTGAGCTATTTAGCAGCCCCGGTTACATCCACTGCCTCATCAATATTAAAGAGCTTCTTTTGTGCATTCATTAACATTCATGATGCTTTTTGGTGAGGGGTGGGCACCTCACCTGTTTCCTGCACTGACCTTCGCTCACGCCCACAGCTCATGAATATTAATGAGGCAGGGTGGTGGAGGACACAAAGTGAACTCAGGAGTAATATTAGGGTTCTTTTTGTTTTTGATTCTGATTATTGATGTTCAGTGAGAGAGCTCAGCCTGACGCCGAACAGTGACCTTTACAGAGGATGTCAATCACAGTGACTGACTCATACACACAAGAGGAGGTGAAGAAAGTGAATGTTCTTGTATTGAAATACTGTTTTTTTGGGTTGCTGGTTTTTAATTTTCAGAGGCAGACAGACAAGATGACAGGGGCAGACTCCACGGAAAGTCAATCTGTTTGAGATAAGACTCGCTAAGTCTCTGAGCTGCCAAAGAAAGTCTGAATTCCAGACCATCATATTTCCATAATCTGCCTCATTTCCAACCCGACCAGCCTCCACACATTCATCTCCATTCCCATCATGCACCTGGCCTCTGGGACATTACCATAATCCATCCAGCCTGCACAGACTTCCTGTTTACCACGCTGCAAAAACACTGACGGGACTCGACATAAAGGCAGAGAGAGATTGCAGTCACCATGGCAACTCCAGCTGGACATTTATCTGTTTTCTTATTTGTTTATTTGTCATTGTTTTTTAAACATCATCCATCAGCTATCAGTCCACATCAGCTCTGAGACTCGTTCGTGTCACACGTCACTGATGCTGCACGTGATCCATCATCAAAGCGACAACTGTCAAAATAATAAAAGGGTCAAAAAATCTACCTCAGCAGCTTTTCTATGAAGTTTAATATGAGGTCAGGTATTATTTCCACTGCCAACCACTGTAAAGCTTGCACATCTGGCAGAGAGATTTCATTATTATGTAAATTAATGGATTATTCATAACACAAAGGCCTCCTTACATGCATCAACAAACTTAGCCCCACAAAAGTTTAACTGCACACTCCACTGAAAACTGCACAAAACTAAAAACAAAGAAATCAACTGAAGATAGAACCAAAGAATTACACAAGTAGAACCTTTCCTTTAGTGATTTTTTTTTATATTTAGATGAGCAGAGTGATAATGAAAATCATTACAGACTGTATATATAAGATGGAAGTTGCTACCATGAAATCCCCTGATGGCTCATAGCCTTCTTTGTGAACCCTCAACCTGAGAAATGTGTCACAAAACCACAAAAAGACTTAAAAACTGAAGATAGCTGGATGCCCATTGGTTGAAGACTTACCAACCACATGGTAAGATAAGTCCTGCTTGATTTCCTGTTTGCTTAAATATTACATAAGCACTTTGGACCATAAAACGTATCAGAGAAAAAAAATAGTTCATAGACTGAAGACTGAGCTAAAGGGTTGTTTTCTTTAGAAAAACTTCTTTAGAACTGAACATGGGCCTCCTTCTATTGGTCATAAAAATGCAGGTTGAACTCATCACTTATGAGCATGCTTAAATCTGTTTGGTAAATATGAGGTGACAGCTAAAATTTTACTGCAAGATAAGTGAAGAAAGAACAGAGTGAATGTGCAACTGTCAAGGGTGTTAAGGAGGAGTGTGTGAAAAGTAAGTTACTTTTAGAGGACACGACTGGTCGACAATACCAAGATTGTTATAGGATTATTAGATGTTGCTGGTGATGCTGCCTAATGCAGTGGCTTACATCCTCAATAAAACTGCCAGGGTTGAATACAAGGACCTCAGTAAGCAGACTTCAGCTTTGATTACCTAGTTAATCTCTCTTCTGTAAGGACTCTACAGTTTTGATTGTATGACTCTCGTTCATCAGGACAAACAGTCACCTTTCAGCACCTTCTCTTTTCTGTCTATATTGTGTCTGTAATGAACACTGGGATCTCTAGGAAATGCTAGCAGGGCTTTAAATTTTAGTGTAGTTGTGAAATGAAGTGAAGCGATTATAGATTTTCAATTTTTGCTCTCAGTTACAGTCTCCCTCGCTCTCTCTCTGTTGCGCCCAGGGTTGTCGTCTTAACGAGCTCATTAACTCATTAACATCGTTAAGGGCCAGTTAATTGTTTGTCCATTAGCCATTAGCAAGGCTCAGTGGAGAGCTAACGAGGGACTGGTGCACACATATAAGAGAGGCAACATCCATCACTGTTTAAGCGTACACTCACTGAGGCATTTATTACTGCTAAACTAGGGTGATACACACACACACGCGCAGAGACACACACACAAACACACGCGCACACACACACACACACCTTCATACAGTCGTGCTGCCTCCTATTTGTAGTTAGTGCTGGGTGGATTACTCAGGCTTTGGTCAATTGAAGTGTGAGCAGCAGAAGAAGAATCAGCACGACTGAAATTAATTCTGAGATTAAAGAATCAATTCAGTGAGCAGCTCTCAGAAAAAGGCTGAAATAACATCTTCATAAATAAGACGCATTTCTGCTAAATGAGCAGAGCTGGCAGTTTCTTTTTTTTGCCTTCAGTGCGATAAAACAGATCTCAGTGGTTTTTTTGTGACTCAGAAGTGATCATTAGATGGCCTGGCAGCTGATTTGTTTGTGACCTGAAGAGTTTATCATGGTTTAATAATTTCTGGCTTTCATTTCGATCAGTACGAGCACTACACTCCCCGAAATAATCAGTTGATGCCACGATAAGGTGGAGAAATAAATCCCCGAGCAAGGAATCAAACTGTAGAAGAGGTACTATAAACTGCACATACCCAGCCTTCTTTTACCTCACCTCACCATCACTGGATATGAAGTACAGGCAGCAGATTCAACACAAGCTGTGCCTTCCATGTTATCAAATTAAAGAGGATGATTCTGAATTTCCCTTAGATGATGTGCAGGAATAAGTTTTCTTGGTCTATATGCATGGATTACACATTTCGTTCCAGTAATGTCCCAAATGAATCAGAGGAAGCCCACAAGAAGATACCGTGGATCACACACAGGGATGCACTAGATTGGTTATTATGTTAGTTATGTCACATAAATGTATGAGCTGTATGGATATAAAGTGGAATGTTACAGAACTTTATTTAAATCAGACATTTAATGATAATGAGAAAAGTCTTCAGGCAGTATAAAAGATGTAAGTAATTTCCCTTCTGATTTCCAAAACGTGATGCACATTTCGAATAAATAAATAAATAAAATACAGCTGTGGTCTGAAGAAGGTTGAATGCACTCATCAGGAGAATCAAATATATACATACACCCACTTAAATCCTTTGCTAAGTGCAGCCAAAGCCTGCCATGAACTGGGAACTGCTGGAGCACCAGCGTCACCGTGAGGCTTTCAAAGCTAAGAACACAGGACTAATTGTCCAGCATGGCGGTGGTAGCAAGACAGATTAATGAAGTTGGAGGATTGCCTCTAAATTCTTTAACTTCACCTAAAATGAACAGGTAGATGGACACAGTTTGGTGTTCTAACAGGACAAATACATAACAAAACTGGTTTTGGAATGGATACAGCAGGCTAACATTGCACTTCTGGAATGGCCTTCACAAAGTCCTGACCTCAACCCTACTTTTAACTATGCTTAAAAGTCAGATCTATGCCGATGAACCAAGAAGCTGTCAGGAAGAACGGTCAAATACGCAGCCAGAATTATGCCAGAACCTCCTTGATGGCTAACAAAAACATCTGTTTGAGGTGCCACTTGCTACCATACATTTAACCAAATATTAGTGAGGGTATATCTACTGTATATATCTGAGTATGTATGTTCATATCTGACCCTATGTGGATCAGAAAAAATTGAAAATAAATTCAAACTATTGCACCCAGTTGTTGTTTTTCAAAGTCATTAAAAATGTATGCTCTGCAATCATTCCACTCTGGAACACCACTTCAAAGAAGTCATTAAAAATCCAAAATTACCCTGACATTCATGCCCATGATGGATGTAAACTTCTGTCCACACCTGTAAGTGTTCGTTGTGTGATTTGGCTGCATTTTATGAAATACATTTAATGTTTTTTATCCACTCACATGCAGCCCTGAAAATATGATGTATATGATTTAATTGCGTATTATCGGAGTAAAACTAAGGCAGCGAGAATACACGTGTTTTGAGCTAATGATATCTTTCTACATATTCATAAGAAAAAATGTCTTTAGTCCACTTTAAGTTGGAAAAAGTTCCTGTAATGCTCTAGTGTCTTCTAGACGTCTTTACTCCTGAAATAAAGAAGCGAGAAAATCCGTGAAGCAGATGTTGAGCTCAGAAAGCACGTTTGGAAAATGACTAAGCCTCAAAAACGAATGTGTGAGACCTACAGTTAATGTTTCACATATAGCAGAAGGCTTCTTTTAGGATTAATAGCATCTCAGAGAAACTTGTCAAAGTGTTTCCTGTCCTCAAAAAGTTTAACAAATAAATGTTGCATAGAAAAAGACTTTTCGTGGGAGGACTAAAAAAGAACAAAACAAAAAGCTCATCGCGTTAAAAAACAAACTAACTCTTGTCTTCTAATGTTGCGTGGTGGTGCTACTGCAGATCCAGGGTGAAGTAAGAGTACTCTGCTATCAGTGTGCATATTCATGGATCTGTAGTTTCTTTTTCGGTACAGATGGAAACCTCCTGCTGAGCTCCCAACTCAACACACACACACACACACTCCTGAGCAGAAGACGACAGCGCAGTCGTCTCTGGATGTTGCTCATTCAACATGACAGAGGACAGATGGCTGAGAGAGGGAAGGGAAGATACAGAAAGAAAAAAAGGAGACGGGGGTAGATTGAGTTATAGGCTTGGTGTCAGAGTAGATTTTGGTTACAGTGCTCAAAAAGCTTCAGGCTGAAAACATCACCATGAGAAACGACTCACTCAGCCTCCCCCCGCCTCCGCCCGCGCCGTGACTGCTGATCGCTCATTCATCACAGAGTTCCCGTCTGCCTTTGCTTATTTTTCAAATTCTTTGCACACTGTCTGTATGCAACTTCTTTGAATTCAGAAATGTGGACGGACTCAGGTGTGTGCGAGGCAATTCAGCTCATACCTTGACCCATTCACAGCCGTACTGTAGCACCAGGGGACACACCGGCAGCTTTGAGGAGACTTTGCATGAATTCCAAAAAGCAAAAACAGTGCAGTAGTAACATCAAAGAGATACTGGACTAAATGCCAGCTGCTCAGATGGTTCATTTTAGTAATTATAAACAAATGATGGAGCTCAAATCATCCAACTTTTCGCAATCATAAAACAATTCTGGCACCTGAACTTAATTCATTTCAATGAAATGCAGGTGAATTCTGAAATTCTCAGAAAGCTTTATGATCCTGGAGTGCTTGTAGGACCAACTGGATAGGAACTGTGGCCGAATAGTGTAGTGGTAAGACTACAAATCTTTGGAGTAGGAGTCACAAGTTTGATTCCCAACCGGTATCCAGTAAGGGTCTTGACTAGACCCCCCCCCATGCTAAAACCAAGCCTTGGGATGGCGCGGCTATGTGCGCAACCTGTCCACAGCTCGGACAAAGTTTGCCGCTACATATTGTACTCTGTGTGATTGTGTATGCAAAATAAAGTTTGTTTGGAGGAAATGGTTGTGGTTGGTATTTCACTCAATGAAAAACAGATTCTCTCTCTAAGACTAAAAAAAAGGTGTTGTTTTAGCAAAACCAAAGTTTACTGGAAAGCTGTTGGAGACACACACCAAGCATGTTTATATGTGGGAAGTAACTGATGATAAGAATGCAGGGGAGAACATAAAACATCACACATGATACAGGATTGAGGAGAATCTAGTACAAGGCAGTGTTGCTAATCCCAGAGCCGCAGAGCTGCACTTCTCCATGTGCTGGTGGAAGTGTGTGTGTGCTGGTAAACCTCTGTCCTGAACTCTTCTGTATAAAGAGTCATGGGCCTCAACTGAACTCACATTATACAGAATAAACCTCTGTATACACGGCCAACTAAATCGAAGTCTATACCCGGCGGCAAAACAAAACACCTACTCAACTCTGAAACACATCTGTCGATGTTCAAAATTTCCATCTCTTTGACAGAAGACGACAAACTGTCAGTCCTGTGCAAGAAAAGCCCTTCACCTTATAGGAAAAGAAACACAGAAGCAGACACAACAGATCTGCCTGGCTCCATCCTCTGTGTCCACATGCTTTTATGTCTTGAAGCCAGAGTGAAAGATGAGCCAATAAGTAAGAAAGAGAGTGAGAAAAGGGCTAGAACCTCTCCTACTTCTGCCACTGCGGTATATCATAGCAAACTATCATCTCACCTGGCCAGGTTAAAAGCATCATCGATAAGTCCTGCCCTGTTTCCAACGGAGATGATCTGCAAGTGAGCAACAAGCAAAGAGGGATTGAAAAACTGAAAGAGAAAAAACAGACAAACGCAGATGTTACTGAATACAGACAAGTTTTACTTGGGGGTTGGTGTGCAGCTGCTGAATAAGCAGTTTCCAGTTCTGGAGGTCATAGTTCACGCGGAAGTAGCCCGTCTGATTGATGTTGCCTACCAACCATGTGCTGTCATCCATCTGACCAATCCTGTGGGTTTCTGAGACACAACACAACAACAAAACATTAAAACACTTAATCCAAGCATCGAGAAAACAAAGACATCAAAAATATTAAAAACATCAGATAGGCAGATAACGACATGGTGTCCTGTCAGGATCTTCAGAGGACTCCAAGTTCCAGTTCCAGTTCCTCCTATAGTGTAGGGTTTTTTAAAAACATTTTTAGGGCTTAAACGTTTGAAGTGAAATGACAGTAACACTCAATGAACTCATTACATGGTATCAAAATGTTGGTTTCTCACTTTATACACTGTTGTCATTCAAGCAATAATAATAAAGGTAAAATATAGCAATGTTTTATACTGTTCACAATAACACCAGTATAATGTTGGGCAACGATAAGAAAATGAAATATCGCGATAGAATATGGGTAAAACACACATGCGCAGAGCCTTTGTTTTCATACGCACATGGCGGAAAAAGCCTGGCAGCGACTAAGAATGAGAAGGGCAAAAGCGGATCGTTGAATGAAACAGATGAACCAGAACTGGTTTGTAAAAATGCTGCAACTTCAGTGGTGTGGAACTGGTTTAGCTTTCGTCCGTCAGATGCACAACAAAGCACTATTTTTGGTAGCACGTGCTAGCGGGCCGTCGTTATTACTGTGTTTTTTGGAAAATACGGCACACTTAAAATCAATCCTTTCATTTTTCTGAAAATCGACAGCGCCCCTTATAATCCCGTGTGCCTTATGTATGAATTCTGGTTGTGCTTACTGACCTCGAAAAGATTTTATGTGGTGCACGGCGTCAAATGTTTCAGTACGACTTTGCTAAGCTACAAACCCGCACCGCTTGATGGATTGTCGGAGCATTACGGCTATCGTAGGCCGGAGCCTCGCAGAGTGATACGTACTGTGCTTCAACATAATATTACCGTATTGTGTGTGTATAACCTCTTTTTAAGTTTTGTGGATATTATACATGGTTATGCTGAGGATATGTCGGCCAGTTTCCACTGGAAATGCCTTTTGGTTAAACTGTCAGCAAGGAATTTGCATTTGCACTGCAAAATTTTTATATAACTTTAATGTACATAAAAAAACAGCTGTTTGTTTAAGTGAAAATACATAGATTTTTTTTTCCACTAATAAAGTTGTGGAGTTGTAAAGTATTTTGTCTAGTGTTAAATATTTCATCAGTTATATCGTTATCGCAAATTTTCAAATGTATTTTGTGATAAATATTTTTGGTCATATCGCCCTGCTCTAGTGCCAGAACAAACTGGGTTTTGACATAAATAAAAGTACTGTAAGGATTAAATTGAGTGCAGTGACAAGATAACTTGTAAGAGGGGGGACGCTAATATTTTTGGTACTGACTAATCGTATCAATATTTAACAGTAAAGTTTTGATTTTTTTCATGTATTGAAATAAACTGACTGCACCATTTTAGCCCATTTAGTAAATATGGCTCTAAAAGTTGTTTGTTTGTTTTCTTTTTTCCGTGAAGTCAGCAGTTTTGAGTTTCTATGTGTTTTCATAATGTCTTCTTTCATTTTAACTGAAAGAAAATGTACAAAATGTTTAATTTTACTTGACATTGACAGTGTTTTTATTAGATAGTGCCTCATTTTAATATTTAAATATAAACATTTGGAAAACTTGATATAAGCGATCGACTGCAGATATTTTGAGGTGATATTAATGAAAATATTCATCCATTAACCCATTCATCTTATCATAGGCTGAGAGGCTGTTGTAGGAATGGTAAGACAGTCTGTACCGACAGTCTGTTGCAGTCTGTTACACTTCATTTATCATTCACAGTCTCATTCAACATTTTATTCCAAAAAACATGCACAATATTTTTTTCCCAGGCTGTTTACAGGATTTTTTGAATTATAAATTAGTAAAAAGAGATTTCTAAAATCATCTGGCCTTAATGTGCCATTAAAAAGATATGATAAGATTTTTGAATCTGGTTTTACCAAGTCCTCCGATTTGTTCTGTTTTGGAAAAGAGTACAAACCAGGAATATTTGTACAGAGGACGCCCCATTTGCACATTTAAACATTTTAGAAAACTTGGAACACACAAACCAAATAGAAAATTGGGTGCAGCAGAAAAAAATATCTTGAAACTACAACCAGCTAAGAATAGCCTGCTCATTCTGCACAACCTTTTAAGGATCGCTGCATCTTACACAACAATGTGAATATTCTCAGAGATGGCAAAATTAGGTTGTAGTGCTTTAGTAGAACAGCTTGCAGGATGTGTATAACAGCCTGAGGAAAACAGGGAAAATAGCAGCTGACTCCAGTCTGGCCCACTTCTTCAACTTATTCCCTCTGATAGGAAACAAACTACCTCTGAGTCGTGAACTTTAAGACTCCTTTCTTCTCATTGCAAATAGGTGAAGATATGCCAGAATCCAAACTCTTCTTCTGAAGTCAGCTCTTTCCAAAGATGAGAACCTGATGTTTTTTTAGGCAAAGACAGATATAGGAAGTATATTCCTCAAAAATAGGCCTGAATTACGTCCATTTTAAAGAGACTGAAGGGGAACAAGCCAGAAAACAGAGTTATCATCTCTGACAACACTCATAAAGTGAGAATAGCATTATTTCAGAGAGGCCCAAAAGTCATGCTCAGCTTTAATCATTAGATAATCTAACCGTCAGCACATATCAGCTGATGGCTCTGTGAAACCTTCGACTAGTCCAATCAGAAACTCTCATACACTGTGATAACCTGTCCGAAGCTGCCGCTTTGCAGCTCACCTCAAGCCGAGCTCCTCTTTTCATGCTTCACGTTGTTTCTGGCTTAATAAACGTCATATCTGCTGTCACCGATGCCTGCTCTGATCTGTGTGTGTGGAGGTGGTGGGGTCTTACAGCTGGTTTCACTGGCACAGAGCTTCAGGCAGAATTACCTTTAAAAAATCTGAATTTTATTCCATAAAGCAGCCAGCAAGACAAAAGAGGAACAAGCTTTATTCTGAAAGGTTTATTTTTCATGTAACACACTTTTCTCCAAAAGCTAATAAAGACAAAGCACTACCTCAACACAGAAAATTTTTGTTGTCTGTAAGAAGTAATTTAATCGTCCTAATATCAAAGAAAATGCAGCTGTACTTTGTAGAGCGCGCTATTCTTTAAAAAAACAAGCTCGTGTGACCTTTATTTCTCTAAAAGCTGAACAACAGTGAGTTTTACACATTGTTAAATAATGAGGGAGTTTTATTTAGAAGAAAAAAACTTTATTTTATGAGAAAAGAAAACATGAAGAATTAGCCATATTTATATGTGGGGGGTTCTGTGTTTACTGCCAGCACTGAAAGACCTCTAACCTTGAAAATGAGATCCCTCAAAACAATCTACTGTATCTGTTCGCTTCGATTTGTTGAGCCCATTAACTACAGATTACATGTCTGGAGATAATGAGATAATTAATTTGTGATCAGGAAATAGATTAGTCTGTTGGCATAACAAAACAATGCCAAGACAGCGGCTCATCATTTCAAGGTAACATTTCAAGATAATTAAGTCATGATTGCAGAGCACACTTTCATGAATGATCTGAGACGTGAGAGCAGCACAGAGAATCATTACACCCACACTACTGTACCTGTCTTGTTGTTGATCCAGATGAGAGACTCTGAACAAACGGCGGATGTGTTTCCCACGGCGACTGTGAGAGGGACCTGCCACTGTAAACTACAGAGAGAGAGTGATGTCAGTAATGGTCAGTGGAATTGGATTGGGTTTTATTGCCTCAGTTATCAGATAGAGAGGCATTACAGAGAGAAGAGAGAGCGATGGTCAGCGATGATCTCTTAGCATCATTCAGCTGGAAATGGAGCGAGTGACGCTCACTGTGTTACAGAGGGACAGGAAGTGAGAGTGTAATAGCTGCAGCAGTCAGCAAGCATCAGTCAAGTGGAAGTAACTGAAGGTTATTGTCTCTTTCTGAGAAACGGAGGTTAAATGTGCTGTCCAGTGAAAACTCTGGTTGGTTAGTCGGGTGATTTTTACATTTTCACTGTCATCTGAACAATACAGAAATGCCCCTTCACTGCTTGAGTGGATTCTGCAACCTATCGAGCTTTTAAAAAACAATTATATTACCACAAAATGGCAGTTCTGCTGGGATTGAACTGGGCTGTTTTTCTTCCTGAACGGTTGACATTTAGGAGTTAAACGGTTTCTGAGAAGCAGCAAGGCAGATGAAATGTGGGAGTAATACACAGCAACACAATTCAGATTCTCTGAAAAAGAAAATCTACCAACAAAACCATCCATCCATAAATCCATCCATCCATCCATCCATCCATAAATCCATCCATCCATCCATCCATCCATAAATCCATCCATCCATCCATCCATTTAGTTTTTCCTCATGACAACAGGCTAAGCCCTAAACCTTTTTCCTGTTTTTCCCTAGGTATTCAGATGCGTTTCCTGACCACACATCCCAAATCTCTCCAGCAAGTTATGCTCTACGGGGAGCCTGGAAAACGGGAGGTTTCCTGTTCAGATCCCTGGACCATCTCAGGTGGGTTCTTTCATCACAAAGAAGCAGCAGCTCAAATATTACTTTGGGTGTTTTTTAATCTGTTCAATACATTGTTTTAACCTCAATCCATACTGGAATCTATACTGGTTTCACAAAATGACCACAGTTTATCATTTTCCTGTTCACATTGTTTTCATGGGTAGAAACCCTGGTTACAGCTGAGACCTCAGAATGCTTGGATAGTCAGTAAAAATGTTTTATACTGTCTTTGGTTGCGTATACCAAGTTGGACACACCCCTGTCTTTCTTATCAGAACTGGCTTAATCGTATAGGGTGTTGGAAACATTCCTCTGGGATTTTGGTCCTAACTGCTGGAGATTTGTGGGCTAGACGAGAAAATCCCATTACACAACATCCAAAATGTGTTCTATTGGATTGAGATCTGGTGAGGAGTGAACTCACTGTTATGTAAAATAAAAAAACATTTTGGGATGGTTGAGCTTTGTGGCATGCTTTGTTGGATCCTGCTGGAAACAGCCATTATAAGATGCGTACAATGGGGTTATAAATGGATGATAGGTTTCAGCAATGATACTCAGGTAGCCTATGGTGTTTAAACGATACTTAGTTGGTGCTATGGAATCCAAAGTTTTCTCAGAGAAAGCACAACTAAGAAATAGTAGTAGTAGATAGAAGTAGATAAAAACATTGTATGATAAAATTTCAGTGATCTAAATGGTATGACAGAATCCTGAGGATACACAGCAATTCAATTTCTTTAAACGATTCATTTTGAAGTCTTTTCTACCAAGGTCAGTGCAGATGGAAGAGAGGGTAATGGTTTGTGGATCCTCTACTGTGGTTGTATGTGAGGTACTTTGGAAGCTTTAACAAAGAGCTTTACAGATGAACTAAGTGATATAAAAATGTTATAACTGAAGCCACACCAGCTCGGATGTCCCCCAGATTAACAAGGTCCACATCAGGTGTTGAGGAAGGCTACCGGGACAAGAAGGCATAAGTGGACAAGGGTGAGAACAGTGAATAGGAGAAATAGATTCCCCCTATTCACCATTTCTTGCTGTCATAATGCTGTTATGCAAGTAATCCCAATGGAAAGGTGAAACAACTAGTAGATCACAGTTCCAACTGCTTGCAACTGCTATCACAACTAGAGATTGATTGGATTCAACACAAATGCAACGGCAAGCTAGGATCATGGCTAAGCTGGAAACCTTGTTCCTCAGTGGCCGATTACTATGTATTACGTAACTCTTTTCACATCTTCTGTTAGATCTTCAGAGGCTACTTGAAGGTCTACTAGTGAATGCAGCATTGTTGACAGTCCCGACTGTGACCATTGCTGAAACCAACCATCTGATCTATAGGCAAGGCAAGGCAAGGCAAATTTATTTGTATAGCACAATTCAACAACAAGGTGATTCAAAGTGCTTTACAGAGACATTAGAAACAAAAACAAATAAAAAGCATGATTTAAAATTGATTCTATACTGAATTGATTCTATATTGATTCTATATATATATAAAAATCTATACCATGAGATGCTTGGCTGCGAGATGAACGGCCACAAGGAGCAGTACCCCTCAATGGGGATAGGGACTTCTCCATGGAGCCCATTTATCAGAGCTGCAGAAAGATGTGATAAAGAAAGGAATGCCTAAGAAGTACAACTAGCTGCCCATACCTGGGACACTGGAAACTGCCAAGCAAAGACTCACAGATTTATACTAGGGAGATTAAAGCCAGGAGCATAAACCAGCTGTTCTCCACTGGACAATCCAAGGTGTACTCTCAGTGGCAGAGGAACTGGACGTCATGATCATCTGGCAACACAATTGAACCAAGTGCTAAAGGATGAAGCGGACTAGGATTGGCTAACTGAAGGCTGGACAGTCCTGATCCCCAAGGATTCCTAGAAGGGGCCAGTCCCATCCAACTGCCAGCCAATAACCTGTCTCAGCACTACATGGAAGTTCCTGTCAGGCATCATAGTGGCTAAGATGAACAGACACATATGTCAGTACATGAGTGGGGCCCAGAAAGGAATTGGCACAAATAACCAGAGGGGTAAAACACCAACTCCTGGTAAATACAGCAGTTGCTAGAGACTGATCAACATGTGCACCACCTGGACTGGTTTCAAGAACGCCAACAACTAAATGCCTCACACATGGATCCATGTGCCAAAGGGTCAGGGCTGTTTCAGCAGCAAAAGGGGACCAACATAATATAAGGTAAGTGGCAATGTTAATGTTATGCCGGATCGATGTATGTGCATGGCCAAAAAGTATAAAGCAAACAAAAAGAATTGCAGAACTATTTATGATGTCACGAGTGCATTATTGTTCGTCTGAGGTGAAGGTTTTTGGCCAAAAACCAAACCCATGCGGATAGTGCTCTGTGAGGAAAGAATTTAGCTGAGTCTTAGAGCTCATTAGGAACAAATAGCTTCTTGATGCTTCCCTATTAGATGTTAAAGTCTAATTTTAATCCTAACAGTTACCATATGTAAGTACTAATAAATGTCCTAAAAGTGAGTGTTTCTCTTCAGCACTGTTAAGAACCCTGACGTTATAATTAGACTCATTTTTATCAAATTGATTCATATTTTAACTGGATTTAGACTGGATTTTCATTAGAAATGGCAAACAATCAGCTTTACATAAATACTTTACATCCAGTCAATTCCCCTTTTTAAGCAGTGGGTGTGTGAATACTGTAAAGTAGGGGTCATTGTAACACAATCAGCCTGAAAAAGAACCATTTACTATTCCTATAATAGCCATTTGTCGCTGCAGGCTATAGTGGATCAATACCACTGCCTAGCAAGCAAATACTTTATCTGATATTTATATCAATGTGATTGACAGGAGTGGAGCTAAACCACGCACACATACACACCCACAGAGACGCACACTGGAAGACACACAATCCACAGCCTGGACAGCAGAATGTGTTTATTAATATTGATGCAAGTGTGTGTGTGTCCTCAGAGTTTATGGTTTATTCATCAAAGGCAGAAACCAAGTGAAACACACACATTCATGCTGGAGGTAGAGAGAAACGCAGCATGACTGCAGTGATCTATTCAGAGTGGGAAACTTTAGAAACTCTTCAGACAGCCTTCACCTCTCTGCTCATCTTCCTCCATTAAAGAACATGTTGACCCCATTTAGACTTGTCGTTCCAAGTGTCTCCAAGTCAGATAAAATCCAAACCTTTATGATCAAAAATATACCTACCTGCTCCTCTAAAGCCAGGATCAGAAGCCACAATATCAGCTCGACAGACGTGGGCTGTCAGGAATAAAAATGAGAGACATGCGGCGTCTCGTGGCATAAAACAACCCAAAGCTTCTAGGTCACTTCACAACTTCCAGACACAGAGGGCAATTTGTGTGTGCCACAAAATTAACACAAAACAGCACTTAACACAGACCACACCATAAAATTACCATAAAACTCTGTGACAAGCACCAAATTATTCATGACTACATGACTACTCTGTGTTGGAACACAAGATGCCCTGAGGACAATTTACAAATGGGCACTTATTGTTTCCCTTAGCACCCAGAGCTAGCAGAGCCAGAAACTCTGAGGGGAACCATTAAGAACAAAGTGATCATTCATAATAAGATGATTATTTATAAGTAGAACTTGACTATCACCAATGTTTGATGCTGTGTCAACACAGGAAAGAGTTTATGAAGGAGTATCAAACAGGGCACTTGAGTTTTACCGAGGAAACAACCAGGAGGCATCCTAGTCAGATACCCAAACCCTACCTTCACTGTTTCTGTCTGATGGTGGAGACCAGTATTCCTACCCTGAACCTTCTTCCAAATAACTGAGCAGTTCACCATTTCTCTAAAGGATGTTCTAAGCAACCTTCTGAGGAAGCTCATTTCGATTGCTTGTATCCTCAATCTATTTTATTCACTACCCACAGCTTGTGGCAGGACTCTAGACTATTCATTTTGTGTTAATATCCAATATACTGTTGACCAAAACACAAAAAGTTTGTGGACGATTGTGGGACCAGTTCACATATCTTATAAATCATGTGACAAACTACTCGAGACTCTAGACTCACTCTACTGTGAGACTACTCTCTGTAGGGTTTTCTTTTTTTGTTCTGGCAACACTTCCAGTCGTGTAAATAACCACCATATATACACACTTATAAGGGATAAACCAGACTCGACACCTTAAAAGATGTGTCATGTGGTAGTTATGTAGCTGACTGAAAGCAAAGTCATATCTATGCTGTCAGATGTGCAAGAAACAAACAATCTCTGTATAGACAGCTGTTAAAGGGCCTTCAACATGCACCTGGAGAAACAACATAAATGTTCCTCTGTTCATTTTACTTTAGATATCTGCAAGTGTAATTACTGGGTAGACACTGCAGTTAAGCTCAGGAGATGATGAAATTTATCTGACTTTTGACAAGATACCAAATAGGTTGATGGAAAAATAGAGATGTCTTGGATCAGAGTTTAATTTTATTTTCATATTAAATCTGGGGTAGGGAACATTTTTTATCAATGGAAAAAGAAAAAAAGACGGATAAAAGAAAATAAAAAAAGTATATTGCAGGAGTGTTTTTCAAATGGCCACTTGATGTTAAAAAGCCCAAATTTACAGTGGAAATAAACATACTTATAGCCTGGTAAAAACAAAAAAGCAAACAACCAAAAAAGAAGTTTTTTGTCTCTAAAGCTACAGCTCACCCTAACAGAAACTGTATAGAGCTCAGGAATATTTTAAGGATTAAAGACAGTTAACTGTTGCTAGCCATCACATCTGCTAATTAAACAAGACCTCAGAACTGTAGTTGCAGCATTGTAGCATATTGACTATGTTTAATGGATTTATCTGAAGAATAATCATTCTAGCTCTTTAAAGAAGTCTAGTCTGGTGAGTGAGTTTGCAATCCTTTTTAAGCTATCTAGCTATGCTTGATAAGTTTGCTAGCAGTAGTGAATAACTTGATAAACTTTTTGTGACACCTCTTCCTTAAAAAAAGTCCACATTTCAATGGACATTATATCAAAGTCAAGTTTTTAAAATGTGAATTCACAAACCAATAGGTGTTGTGTTTACCTTTTCAAGGCTCTTTTAAAGATGCACTTTGAGGAGATTTTGGGACAAATACAGTTTTGAGACCAGATCAAACAAGTCACAAAGTAGTCCGCAAGGTTAGTTATGTGTGGTGATGCAATGAGCTGTGACGAAGACTTTCCCCTGTGAGTGTGGGGTCTGATAACAATGTGTGGACAAAAAGTCAGTGCAGACCTCTCCAAAACCGATATGAAGCACAGTGATGTCCCACGGATGTCTGGTGCAGCAAAGGGTCTAGGGTCTCTTTTTTCTAAATTTCTGGCTGCTGTAGCTTTTTATATTTCAACTTTGCTTCCTCTGTCTGACTAACAAGAAGAAGGAAGGTCGAGCTAGAGGTGACAGAGTTGAAGATGCTAAGATTTTTATTGTGAGTGACCAGAATGGATAGGATTAGAAATAAGTACATCAGGGTGACAACTCAGGTTGAGCCGTTTGGAGACAGGCAAGGCTGAGATAGTTTGGACATGTCCAGAGGAAGGATAGTGCACATATTGGACATAATGTTGAATATAGAGCTGCCAGGCAGGAGGAAAAGACTCATGGATGTAGTGAAGCAGGATTTGCAGAGGATTGGTTTGTCAGAGGATACTGGAATACTGTGAGATTGAGGTGATCTGCTGTGGTGACCTCTAAAGCGAGCAGCCAAAAGAAGAAGAGGAGCTTTTTCTGGTAAATTTGTTTAGTCATACTTATCTGGCTCATCAGGGTAAAGCAGTATATAAATACTTCCTTCAACTGTGGTTTTGTGGACTCATGAATAATTCATCACTGTCCTGTTTAGCATTAAAGCTCATTAAATCAAGCACACAGACACTGCTTCTCCAATCACATCACTGTTTACCCGTCAGCTGACGAGACACCACAGAAACGAGCTGTTAAATCCTGACTGAGATACTGTTTGATTTATTTTCAGTAACATTGCCTCGACCTTAACGTTAGCTCATGCTGTCCTCATCGTCTCTCTCCCTCTGCCTGTCACTTCAGTTCTTTTAAAGGCATTTATCTCCCTGGTTGTTTGATGGTGGAAAAATAAAAAGACCCAAATTTAAAATGTCTCCAAGCACAACACCAGAGGAAGAGAAGAATGTGTTTGACAAAAATAAACCGTGATCTTCAAAATGTCACCTTAATACCTGAAGTTAACAAAATGCCAAAAAAAGTCTGAAAATGTAGATTTGTTTTTTTTTTTGTTATGTAAATGAAAAGCTTCCTCTCCAACTTAAATTTATTGGATACAAAGATAACTGCCTGTCACGCTAATGTGACAGCTGGTTGGATTTCAGTTTATGAGTGGCTGCAGGTAAGTTAGCATGCTAGTTAGTTTTCATCCATCCATTCGTTTCCACCTATCATTGTCAGGGTCGCGGGGGGGCTGGAGCCTACCCTGGACAGGCCCACTTCTGTCGCAGGGCTAACAAAGAGACAGACAACCATTCACACCAATGGGCAATTTAGAGTTACCAATTGCCCTAACCCAACTAACCGCTTGTCATTGGACACAAACACAGGGAGAACATGCAAACTCCACACAGGCTGAACTCAGGACCTTCTTGCTGTGAGGTAACAGTGCTAACCTGTACTTCGGTGGACACCAGCCTTTCCAGGTTGTCACGAGAGACTTTAAAAATACATTTTAAAACTCATTATGTGATCTGAAGTCTATGCAAAACCATCCTCACTTTCTTTCAAGCACATACTGATGCTTAGTCACGACCTTAGTCATCATGTGGGAATACAGTGGGTACCCTTTTAGTGTTTTTTTTTCCAGAGTTACTACTCCTACTACTCCAACACAATTCAATAAAAAGCCCTCCATGTCTAAAATAGATTCCATGAGACCAGACCAGGCCTAAAGTGCTCTGCTGGTGTCATCAACAGCAAAGTAGTGAAATGCATAACTACAGTAACCAAGGGAACAGTGGAAAAACTTGTCTATGTTGGTGTGATTGTTGCTCATCTGCTGGGATGAGCAACAATCATGCCATATTCTTCAGTAACTTCAGTCAATTTTGTTCTTTATTCTGATGCTCAGTTTGAGCAGGTCATCTTGACCTGCAAACATACAATTTTTAAAACTGGAGTAAGGTTATAATCAGAGTTAATTGTTAAATTAAAGTACCTTTTTATAAAAGGTATATGAGGTTCTCAGTGGCAGAAAATAATCTGCGATAAGATGTTATTTTTTTAGCAGAGCCAAAGGAAAATGAGAAGGTGCAATCTGCACAGAAATGAACACTTGTGAGATATATAATGATCTCTGATTTTACAAACTTTTCCCTTCCTATTTTTTTCTGTTTTCATATCAAAGCTGAATGATACAGGGCTGGTTGTCCATAGAAGATGACTGAAGCTCAAATTTTGTATCTCTATATGTAATCATGGGAAAAGAGGGATTTGCATTTGGTCTAAACACACCATGAGGGTGAAGCGATGATGATGAGCTTTTTCCGACAGCTGACTTGTTTAAGTAATAAAAGAAAACAGCAAAATAGCAAAAGTGCCAGATATTGTTCCTTCATACAGTGTCCCATTAAAAGAACTGGAGACTGAAAGTGTTGACAACAATTGTCTGAATTGTACAACAAGAATTTAAAGCTTTAAAGAAGAACTATTGAATCCCAGGAAAACCAGCCAGTTTAACTGCTTCAAAAACCTTCAGCAAAATGATCATTCGCTGGATGAACCCACATCAGTATTTTCTCTCCAGAAAAGTTGTGAGTTCCCAAGTTATTGAAGGACTGGACAACCTGCACACAATTTAGTGCATGTCCAAGAGTTCTCTTCTCATGAAAATAATACTGATAATAAATAATTAAATAAAGCAGTCTGGGCTTGAGTCAACAGCGTGTACACTGCGGGACACTGCTGTGCTTCTAAACACAGCTCCGCTGGATCAAACAGCAGCATCAGCCCCGGCTGCACTCAGCCGTGATGCCGAATCAACTAAAAGCACAGCAGCAGTTTCTTTTTAGTGTTGGTGAATGCCCTGGGACCGCTGAGTGTGTCTGAACGCAGCCCCGCGAGACTCAACAAGAGCAAAAGAAAGATTTCAACTCCACCTACAACAAACAGCTTCAGTTCATCAGCTGATGAGACCTCGAGAGCGATTCTCAGCTCAAGTGAAACACAAAAGACTCCACATGAAAGACAAGAAAAAGAACATAACGTAAGAAAAGCTGAGGAAACTTTTGTTGAGAAACTGAGCAGGTCAGAGTCATTGTAAATGTCAACTACTGTACAAAAACATGACAGACTGAAGAGAGAGAGAAAGACCTGGAAATAAATGATGGGAGAAAACAAGAACAGGTAAAAGTAAAGAAATAAAAAAAGGAAGGAAGCTGATGAAGTATTGATGGAAAAGAAAGTGGGTCGATAAAACAGAAGAGAGTAAACTCCAAAGGTTGTAAAAGATGTGAATAAAACATGATTGGAATCAAATATAAATGAAGTATAAAAGATGTAAAGGTGGTAAAGAATGAGAGAGGAAACAGGAAAAGTGCCTTTTCAGGAAAAAAGATCCAGCAAGATCACTGAAAGACAAACTTAGTGCCTAATGTAGCGTGAAATGAGGGGTTTCAGGAGAATTGTTTCAGCGGTGAATGACTGAATGAAGAACAGATGGAGAGACATGTCAGGAATAGGACTAGCAGTCTAAAGGCCAACTAGTGTCCAGAGACTCCAGCTCCATAATGCCTATTCTTAGAGCTACAAATTAGGTCCATCCAAAGAACGGCATTTGTAGAAGGGCCATATGGACAAACCAGAGTGACTAACTAACTAACATTTTTCAAACTTGTTTAACCAAACTTTTTATGCATAAGTTGGATACACTTACAAAAAAGGACTACAAATATTTCAAAGATTCTGCAGTCATGCACTGCTGGTAGCTACAGTGACAGCACACATCGCTTTTAAGTCTCCTGTTGATTGCTCAACTAGAGCTGATTGAGCCTGGTAACAGAGTGGTGGCTTGTACAGTAAAAACTTGTCAATCATAAGGTAGCCACGTCTGAAAGCATACAGTGAAAAAGAGTTTCACTGAGTGTGGTCCTATGAAAAATCAACTTAGTCTTTGATTCACAAGCTTGTAGAACTTTCTTTAGTAGCATTTACTTGAAGTACAGTGGAACCCCGACTTACGAATACCCCATTTAACGAAAAATTCAAGTTACGAAGGCACTTAACGGCAATATTTCTGCCCGTGTTACAGCAAAATGCCCACGTAATGAAATCCACTGGCTCTGATTGGCTGGGCCCAGAATGCCTACAATGCCCACAATGCCTTCTGAATCATGTGACAACCCCCTTGGCTTTCGTACTTGCGCTTCGCTGTTCCACTTGGACGTATTGTTGTTGCAGTTAGCAATTAGCCTATAGCCTATCGTTCACTCAAAAGGCGCAATGGGTGCTTTGACTTACGAAAATTTTCGACTTACGAAAGACCCTCGGGAAGAAATTAATTTCGTAAGTCGGGGTTCCACTGTACGTGATTTTTGTATGACTTTCTCAGCATCTCACATCAGTCTGAAGGAATATTTGAGGTGTTTGTGCTGACATGCTCTGTTTGGTTTTCTACAAATATGCTGCTGTGCATTATGTACAGACATCTCCAACCCTAACCCACTAATGCTACCAAGGCACGTAGTTTTTAATGGGCATCAAATGAATATTAGACTACAGGCTAACAGAACAGAATGTTTGTCGTGCTAGTTTGTTAGCTTGGCTACACTCGATTATAATTGCCATCTTGTTACTGTAGAGCTTCCATCACTCTTGGGTGCATCAAAGTAAGTTTAATAAAATGACATATAGTTTATTACAATCTCTGAGAAATAACAGACTATTAAAAGATCTGACAGCTTTCAGTTCCCTCACCTGTTGTTTTTTCTGACTTCCTCTCCATACAGGAAGTGCTCCTGGCTGACTGTGATGTAATATGTAGGGAGCTGCTCTGATTGGTTCTTGCTGATGGTGACAACAGGGTAGCCCATTTGTAGAGTCCACCTGTCCATCATCTCCCCGATGTCAATATCTCGGCCCTCTGAGTGCATGGCCTTTAAAGCAGAATCAAACACACACGTAGCGTAAATGATCAATGACTAATAATGACCAATTTACACACATCCAATCAGTGATTAAAATAATCTGTGTGGGAGAAAATTGACCTTGACATAATTAGATATAAGACTGGCAGCTAATTAAAGAGCAGTGTCAGTCTAATTGACAGTGCTAACAGAAGTGACGCTCAATTAATCAAATCATTGCCCCTCCTGTGTCGGACAAACAAGAAAACAAGCTCCACCTCATGTTACCACAGCAACAGGCTCTTCACTAAGTCAGGTGATAATGAGCATCTTCATTAGAAGTGCTTTATTAAAGAATGAACAGCTTCAATCAGTCTGGCAGCTCTGTCCCAACAGAGCCAGTTGAGGAATAGTTACAGGTTTTAATACCTGCTACTGAGCAAGGCACTAACATTAAAGTTAAATGCTCTGCCTTGAAGCCTTTGGGGCAGGGAAGTACACAAGGTTTAAATACCAGATAGACATAAAGTCAGGTGAGGGTTACCTGAGACAGTTTCCTCCACAGGTCGTCTCTGGCAGCATTGCTGTACATGTGACTCAGCAGATAATCCTGAAAACAATAAGACAAAGCTATGTTAAAGCAACACTGGTATGATGTGATGTATCTGTTGTATCATCTTGATGCATGCACATTCATCCAGGTTAGGAAATCCCAGAAAGCTGATTCTGTTCATCTGTAAGAAGACTGAAGAAGTCAGTTGGATGAGTGACGAAACATTTCTCCCACTAAAAACGCAACATTGACATGAACAGAATGAACTTTCTGGGATACATATGTCATATTTCTGGTATAATTATTGGCTGATTTTTTCCCTTCGACACTGTGACCATGCAGTTCACAACAAAGAATTTGGAAGCCTTGATACAACAACTATCTTTTCCCCATCCTCATATTTCATCTGGAAATAGGATGATCACAGTTAGCACTTGTTGGGTCCTCTCTACCAATGAATCAGAAAAATAAAGTGAGTCCTTTATTACCATGTCCCTGAGCACAGTTTTGATTATTTGGTTCTCGGCAGGCACCACAAGATTGCAAGGATTCATTCACAATGTCTAGTACCCTTCACTGTGACATGTATTTGAACCCTGGCCACAGTAAGTGCCATGTATGTACAATGACTTATTAATGTTGCCACTGGAACAAGATATTTCCATTTAGAAATTTAATATGACCATACTTTCTGGATGCAGGGCTGTGCAGGTGAAGTTACTTCACATTTTCTGTTACTGCCATCTCTGCTCTGAAAACAAGGATTGGAGGTGGTTCAGGCTCCAGTATTTTCCCCACATAGATGTTACCTTTGTTAGCTGGCTTGGTATTACAAAAGAAAAAAGAAAAAAAAACAAAAGAAAAAACAAAGAAAAAACAAAAGAAAAAAGTAAGAAAAAACAGTTGGCATATTTTATTTCGTGACTCATTTTGACCTTTTAATTTTTCCCCATCAGGTTAAGAGAAAGATGCCTTCCACAATCAATTAAACAGCAGACCCCTTCTTTGATAGTTCGGTGGCTGCTTCTCTGCGGCTCCTGACATCATTTGGGTTACTCTTTTGTCCACCAGTCAGCTGTCCTCCTCCCCTGTGCTAGACATGAGCTGGTATAGGCAGTCTTTGTAGAGCTCTGGAGATAAGAGTGATAAAAGGATCACTCTATCTTCACTAAAGGCTCTCCAAGACAATGCAGTTGGAGTGAGATCATGGGGTGAGAGTCTCCCTGAAGAGGCAGTTGATTATTGTGCCTCTTCAAGCTTTGTTATATTTTCAAATTAGGACATTTTTATCTGTAATTATTATTTATTAAATATTATAACTCAAACAGAATCCAGTTCTGTGGGAAACACTGAGGATCCGTGGTGTTTCAAGTCTGTCCAATAACAGGAGGCTCCAGGGGCAGAATGAGGATACACCGGGGTGAATTGTGTTTTTAACTAGCCTCTGGAAGGGCTGGAGGGCACGACAGCGATTGGTGCTCCAGTAGGAAGTGGATGGATGGAAGCCAAAACCATTTATAAGAAGATGCCAATGGCAGTACAATGACTACAATCTAAGGAAGCATAATTTTTTAAAGTAGGTTCTATAACACCAGGCTGTTATGTACACCAGGCTCTAATTTACCATTTTTATTAAGCAGAAGTAAAAATGTCAACTTCTGATGCACTTTATTGGATGTCACACTGACCTGGTGATGGGAGTATGGGGACATATTACATCTCAAAACGCTCCCAAGTCTCTCTTACCCACAGTGCACAAGGTTGTTCATTTTGGCCATGCAGTTGTGAAGCTGTAACTGGCTGAATTCAGGGGTATTCTCTCAGGTGGAAATTTAATGATACCTATGTCTGAATGAATTTCTGAAAAGCCTTTTGAGAGGAACATTTACATGTATTTGAAACTGTACATTTGAAAGTCAGTGACATGATGAGCCAGTAGTGCTTGAGTTAGAGAAGAGCCCGTGTCAAGTCCAAAGAGTTTTGGGCTCAATCTCAAACTCCCTGGTTTACATTTTCGAAGCTAATGAACAAGATGAAGACTCCTCAGGGCCATTTTCTCATTCAAAAGAGGCTTAATGGTGTGGTGGCTTTGTTTTCAGCCTGCAGTTCTTTAGTGACATTCGGGTCCGACTTGATCCCAGTCTGTTTTCCAGAGCAAGAAACTCACTCCCACTACAGTGGATTTAGAGTAAATGCTCAGGGAGGGTGGTAGTTGCTTTGGTTCATAGTAAAACAAGGAAAAGGCAGGGAAGCACTACTAGATAACAAAACAGCTATGGAGGCTGAGCGCTAATCTCCTTCTCAGCGATTCCTGTGTCCTTTGTGTGTTTAAGCGTGGATTCCTCCAAGTCAGTCATTTGCTGTGGTGCGTTTTGAGCTCGATAAGGCAAGGGGAAGCTTTTTATTGGAACAAGATGACATATATGATAACGACACTAAGTGCGTTTGGGAGTTTGGCTCTGCCACCTTCACTAGATCTGACATGAAGGCAGGTAAAAAGAGCCCCCACACACACTCCGAGAGCATGACTCCATTAGTTTTAACAGTGTGATGCACCTTGAACCAAATGTTTTTCAGTGATAATAAGCACTGTGTAACAAATACTGTGGGTATGAGTAGTCAAAGGTCATTAGAGGAAATCAGTAGGTGTAGGAGTTTAAGTAAGGCATTTCGATTGTTGCAGGCAGGGTTAGAGCCTAATGAGGCCTTGCTTTCCCTCATCGGAAGATGACTTGCATAAACTTTCAATTTCACCTTCAGTCGAGCTCCTCTGGGCTTCAGAAAGGCTCTAAAACCCAATGATCACTGCAGGCCATTATTTACATCTTCTCCAGTAAGTATTGATAACTGTTAATGAGGTTTCAAGTTTTGTGCCACACTGAAGTCACATCGGGGCAACCATAATCATCACAATCTTTCCACATCAAGTCCAGATGCAGTCTGGGAAACTCTTGATTTTTCTGAAAGCTCTACATATCAGGCTTTGAGATCAGGGATACAGAAAAGGTGAACCAATATTGATGTTTTTGTCCACCAAAGGCCGCTCTTTAATGTAATTAAAGCCAAGCTGATGAGACACTACAGACATGGGCTGTGCACAGTATTTGATCTTCACACAGCTGATTGAGCTGGAGTACACTTAGCCCGAGCTGAAGTCCATAAATCCATATCTCTGTACTCCAGATGTCACTATGTTCCACAACATTTACAAACCTTACAGCACTCTGAAGAATGCTCACAAACGTCCTAAAAATCCTAAATGCTCCCAAAGCATTTCATCCATCACACTAAACACTGCCTAAAAAGACAAATTATAGGAAATAGAGACATATGGCCAGTTGTGGAGATTCATCTCATCTCAAATGATTTCAGAGTATCTAGTTTAAAAATTCCCCAATGTGTTCTAGTTTAACATATTCTCAACCTATTATTTCTCTTTAAAACAGGCACAGAACATTGGTTTTAGTATATGTATCAGTCATTTTTGTCACAGTGGAACAACAAAAAAGAAGCCCGTAGATCACAGTTCTTTGGCCTCCTGTTTTGACAGAGCTTTAGTGTCATTTTGTGCCTCTTTGATTTCCTTTTGTGTCTCTTTGGTGTTTTTTGTCTCCATCTGATTTTCTTCTCATTATGGGATAGATTTGCTTCCATTTTTACATGCCTCTTCACCAAGAAAATATTAAGTATACAGAGCTTGTAATGCTAGGGAGGCCTGATGCCCCTGGGCCTTTGGTACAGTAATCCTTCCATGTATATACAATATTAAAATCTACATGAAACCTAGACAGAAATTTCAGCCTTTTCCGTGACTTTCAGAAGGCTGATTTTCTCACTGTTCTTTCTCAAATGCATCAACTTTAATATGTGTGCAACGTCACAAAGGTTCCTTTCATGAAGCATTAAAAGTTACAGTATTATCCTTGGTAAGAAAAGCATAGACGATCATGAATTATTTTGGTTACGGCTCCCGTCATGCCACAAATCACCAGAATGAGACTCCATCACATGGCATTGCAGTTGTTTGGCATGGTTTGTTATACGCTGTATTTTTCACTAAACACCTGATTAGGTGTTGAAACGCTCTGACAAAGAGGTTACGATCGAGAAAGTCTTTGTTGTTGTCATTAATATGAACCAAACTACTGAAGCAAACATTCTCCCGAAACTTTTTTACTCTGCTGGCGACTGAAACGAATGCTCTTATTATATAGTATGTTGTTATGCTCAGCACAATGCATGTGTGAAGACCTCCATAACACACATACATACACACACACACACAATGTATTTGCCCTGCTGTGCTGCTGGATCAGCAGTATTTTATATAGACTCTGGCTCTCAGTATGTTCCAGGTCACTGACAGTTTCTGTAGGAAAACCAGGACAGTGTCTGTGTGTGTGTGTGTGTGTGTGTGTGTGTGTGTGTGTGTGTGTGTGTGTGTGTGCGTGCGTGCGCAAGGATTCGTACATATTTCTGCAACTCCATTCCAAGTAAAAATTATATTTAACCTCCATCCATGTTACATCAGACGTTGTCATTTTTACTGTAACTGCAAACAGTCTCCTTCCAATTTGGAGGATACAAAGCGTTTCCCTGTGCAATAAACTACCTGACCCTGTTGGTGCGATTGGAGCTTTAGCTGCTCTCGTGTTTCTGTGACACCATCACAGTTTGAACCCTCAAAGAGACACACAGCAGCTACATTTAGCTGAACAACAAACAATGCAACACATAGAGTTAGTTAACATAGCTATTGCTTCATGTCTGTGTGTGACAACTACAGTGTAAAAGTCTATTAAAATTGTGAGTTCTACAAAAAATAACTCCTATGTCCCCAAATAACTTCTTCCTCCCCAGTGTTCTAGACAGTTTTTTAAACCTGTCCCCGAATTAACTTTGAGAGAACTAAAAACAATCAAGGGAATGCAGGGTACTTTTTATAATAAGGATTTACTCATTATTGCCTGCATCTGATTGCAACCACGTGACAGACTGATGACTTATCCAAGGTATACCATGATAGACCATAACAGTAGGAATGCATAATAAGTATTTCTAAAGTCCTACTTCCTGTTCTGCACTATCAGTAAATCTATGCTTTGAGTATTACAATTTCAGCGCCTTTTAAACGTGTATTAAATATCTGCATTTTGTTGCTCTGATTGCATCTAGCTTAAATTCAGGTCACTTAAAACTGATCGCAATATCGACAGGGAAACGTGGCAAATCTTCTTCTCAGAATGCCCCGCAAGCCAAAGGTACTTATTCCCTGTTCATCTATATGCACAGCATGACAGTTAGGATTTAGCTAAACTATGGCTGAACACACACACACACACACACACACACACACACACACACACACTGTTTCTATGAATCCTTCCATGTTGTGTTGGTGATAAATCAATTCAAAGCCCAGTAACCCAGCTGTTCCCTCTGATTTAAAAACCTCTGTATACACAGCTGGACTTGCAAAGCAAAGGGAACTTACATTGAGTCCTTTCTGGAACAGCGGCTGCCCCATCACGTTAGCAAGCATCCGGATCAGTGCCGCCCCCTACGGAGAGCAAAGAAAAACACACTTTCAGACACGGTTAAAAACATCATCATCATCCATCATCATCATTGAAGTTGCTGTGATCACTGGAGGAAAAGTAGATAAGAGTCACCTTTGGTGAACTTTGAAATTAGAGACTGGCTCAGATCCACATGTTAAACTGTTCAGACAGCGCTGATCTTCAAAGGAATAGGGGTGGAAAGCTGCCCTACCAGCTGCTCTCTTCTGTTTTAAAGTATATAACCCCAATTTGTCAAAGTATGTAGACAATGTGTGAATAGCAGTTTTGAATTTTCAGTTTAGTGTTTGTGGTTGTCTAGAAGCAAATGTATGGTTTGAAAAAAGCCAACTTTATTGATCATGTTTAAAAGACAAAACTAAACCAACGGCAGCTGAAGATCTCCCTTTATAAGTTAATCCAAGTCTGCTTGGAAAACAAGAACATATTGAAGTTTCATTGTTAAAATATTATTATTTATATTAATAATACTAATACTAATAATAATAATAATAATAATAATTATTATTATTATTATTATTATCATCATCATCATCATCATCATTAATAATAATAATAATAAAAAAGAACACATTGAAGAGGTATTCAAACATTCACTGGCGATCATGATCACACAGGTACATTTATAGTGCAACAGTCTTACTTCTGTTGAAAGTGGTTTCTTACTTTTTTGTAGGCAATCCAGTCAAAGACGCGGTCAATGTCTGTCGCTTGTTCCACTTCCTGGGAGATTGGATGGGAGGAACTCAGGCCATCCAGCAGCATCACCTCATGAAGGACATCAGTCAAGAAGCGCTGCTTCTCCTGAAAACACAAAAATTGGACTTTTTCAGGTATTATATTTCACTTTGAACATGAGAATGATGATTGTGATAATGCAGTATTTAAGGCTGATTCAGTGAATGGCACCACTGAAAAACCTCTTAAACTTTGACAGCAGAGTGACAGAAAACGAAGAAATGAGAAATGATATTACTAGTAGAGGACTATATTAGTGGTCTGATAGTCAACAAAGACCCAAATCAAACTGCAGGATCCTCTCATTGAAAATGATCAAAACATCTTAACTAGCCTTGAGCAACCATATTCCAGCCTTCACCAGCCAACACGATATAATAGGACTGCATGCACATAGAACACTTTAATGTATTATTAATGTAGCACAGTGTTGTGTGCATATTAAGCCTTATGTCATAAAAATACACGCAAAAGGTCAAAGAAAAGAAAAAGCGGCTATGATAACTAGAAAATTGACTTGGCTGTTATTCGTTTTATTTCAAAGCTGAACCAAGATCCAGAAATCCAGTGAATCTCACTAAAACATGTTTCCTAGTAAAAGGACTGGATGCTTTGCCCTCGCACAGTATGGGAGTCTCTTTGTCTTTTTCGACTTTTATGGTGTCGTTCCAGCTCAGCTTTTGACAGATTCTAGTTAAACATTTATATGTAGAACAAATGTTCAGCTGTAGTTAGACGGTGCTTTCTGGAATCTTTGTTGTTCCTTTCCTGATCTTGTTTCTCTGCTTCTTTCCTCAGGACCTTCACCATATCCAGCTTTTGCAGTTTCTCGCCCATCTTCTCTGCTTACGTCCTCGTGATTATTTTCTAATTGTGTCCACTGTGTATCTTTCGATGTTTTCTGTTCTCTCTTTTGATCTCTCCTCAATCCCATGTCTCATCTTCTCTCCTTTCTTTGCTGTCTTCATTCCCTCCCATTACTCCTCTTCTTGTTTCCTCTCCTCATTGGCTTTTCTGGTTTCGAGGTTTTAATAGACATCTGCAAGCATGTGGAGATTTAATGAGCTCTGTCTAAATTACCCATGGGATCTGGCTAAATCCAGAGAAGTGTGGCACTGTCTAATTCATGGATTACAGTGTTTACTATGGAGATTTGGTTTTAATGAACCTCTTCCTTGTTAAGCAATAGAATTGTTGGCTTATTAAGTTTCAGATGTTAATGAATAGACTAAACGTAACTTTTTTTCCTTTTAAATTAACAGTATCTGGAGGGATCTGGCTAATTCTTGGTCCATGAGGTTAGGTGTAATTCACGGATTAAAGCAGTGGGCATTAAGTAGATGTAGTTTTAATGATCCTGCATCTTGTTAAACAAAAGTTTTAATGAACAAAAGAATCAACATATACGTGGATTTTGCAGCATCTGCTGGGATCAGACTATTTCTCGGTGAGTGACCGTTGATGTTGATTTGTCACATTTTCATCTTGTTAAGCAGTCTTAAGTTTCAATATCTCGACACAGAAACTGAACAGTCAGGGGAGTCTAACTTCGGGATCCAGATTAATTTTATAAATTTGTTTTTCATCTGCAGCAATGAACTGTCTGATATCTGGCGAGAAAAAGTGATGGCAGTTTGAATCTCAGTGGGTATGAGTGCCTTCAGACAAACAGCTGTTTTTTTTTTTTTAATGATTGTTGATGGGTAGCCAGAAGAGTTGCAGATCTGACTAATTTTAATTTTTTTCCTGCTTTGTTTAAAACAGGATTCCTCCTCGAAGTATTTAGCAAACTCCTGGTAAAAGACAGACTATTGCTCTCATCTAAGAGTCAGCAAAAAGGCACACACAGAGGTAAACAGACAGTTCAGGGACTCCACCATGAATTATACAATTAGTCAATTAGTTAAATGGCACATTTAGATGAAACTAACTGTGGCTATGAGAAAGGGGGAAAATAAGACTAAATGAGACATCAGCTCTAATTAACAGACACTTTAAATCACCTGGAGAGAGTGAAATAGGGGGTCCATCTGGTCCATATGTTCATTATGAACCAGATGGACCCACATGTGGAGGGACGGCTAATAGGCCAACAGTCAGGGTAAACACAAACATGCACGCACAGACGGAGGGATAGGACGGCGTTCAGGAGCAGCTGCTGAACTTTTGAAACGTCTGCTCGTCTCATCACCCCGTCTTCCTTCACTTCCAGGCTGTCACTCCTCCTCACCACCTGTTTTTCTTCCTCCCTCCTCGCTCTAGCCTCCTCTTCATTTTGGTGTCATTTTAGCATGTCACGTTTGGGTAGTAGACAGCACTCTGTGTGGCACTTTCATTCTGATTTCATCACCCCAAGGCCACAAAACCATTTTGGTTTTGATTGACTGTGAGGTCTGCTCAAAAAACATTATAATGAAGAACCTTGGATGCTAGTTTTTTACTGATACTGATGATGCACACAAGATCGGCCATCTATGTTCAAGTATATTCTTTGGTTTTAATACAATATGTTTATATGTCATGTGCTTCAAACAAAGCCTGGTACATCTGCCTCATGTGGTAACCAATGAAGCCAATCAATCAATCAATCAATCAATCAATCAGTCAATCAATCAAGGCTTTATTTGCCATGTGCAGGTTGCCCTGCAGTGAAATAGGACCCCTCTTCAACACACCTTCATCTGGCAGTTAAAAAGATGAGGATGAGAAAATGATTACTAATGACATGGATGTGTGAGAGAGTGTGTGTACAATTCCACCATCTGCCGACAGGTTCCCTCAATCAAAGACAGACATCAAACAACACACAGTGGAAAAAATCATTAGGGGAGTGAGGCTACAGAAGACACGTCCCTGAGGGCTTCCAGCGGTTAATGGACAATTAATGTACATATCATGCAGATGTCATGAACTTATAAACTGTGCTTGATAACATTCAAAACAATAATTTACCTCGTCTGAGTACCATTTCACTAGAAACATGCTGGATGTTGTTTGGAATATTTCATGTTTCTCATATTCAGTAAAATAGCCCAAAGGAAAATTCTCTGAATGTCACATCCAATCTAATTATGGCCACAGGACATAAAGAAGCACATACATGAGAAAAATGTCAGCCAACATGATAATTCAGTCACACAAGATTTGTGCCAAGAAGCTGCCAACCACATTCATTTCCATCAAAACAGTGACAACAAAAGCAGAACTGAGATATTAAACATGTTTGGAGTGAGAGATATTGAGATCATAGTGACTTTTTCTTCTGGGGACTGTGTAGGCGGAAGGTGGAATTTAAACAAACAATTATTCAGTTCGAAGTTTCCCTTTTCAGAAAGTCTAATGCTGTCTCACATCAGATTCATTCATGGCTGAGAACCAGCACTGCTTCAGTTATAAGACTGCTCATCTGTCCATCCTGCCTCGAGCATAGAGTGCTGAAGCTTTGTGTATTACTTTGGTGAGATGTTATGCAAGAGATGTGTGCAAGTCAGTAGAGTCCTAAACTCCATCCATCCAGATAATTCAATTCAAATCGTGGTGGTGCTGGAGCATATCCCAGTTACCATAGCGCGAGAGGTAGGGTACAACCTGGGCACCGGTCTGTTGCAGGTCTAACACAGAGAGACAAACCACTATTCACACTAACATTCACACCTACAGTCAATTTAGAATCACTGGTTAACCCAACTCTACTATCTGCATGTCTTTGGACATCCTCATAAACATCATATTGAGAAATAACTACAAATATGCTTAATGTGGCAAACAACCTGCCCCGAGCTTTAATCATTTAGTACCTTGTTGATTTCCCAGCTGGTTCAGTGCTGTAAGCAAACATGTGCTATTAAAGTGAATGCAAACACAGTCTTTTCTCCTCCTTTAAATATGTCCATGAAAGATGAGCGAAGAGGCTGAATATTGATATTTCTCTGTTCTCTTCAACATGAAGTCAACGTTCACCTCTGACCTGCTCTCTGTATGCAGAGCAGATAAACAGATGTTCTGCTGTCAGCGATAAAAAAAGGCAAAGAAATGTGTTTATGCTATGAGTACCAGTGCTGTAAGAGATCATTTTAACTGCTTAACCTCTCATCATCTACCATGTCACCAGTGACCCATCACCTGTTTTTAATCTCCTGAGGCCCAACCTCATGCAGATATTTGGGATAAAAATAAATATCACATAAAAACAGAAAGTATAAAAACATATGTCATCATACGACACAATAAAGTGACTATTGTTTACCTCCCGTCTAAAGTGCAGAAAAGCCTAAATGTAGTGTCCCCTTGTAAAGACAAAGTCTCAGAAGGATCACATAAAATCTTTTCCTGGGTGTTACACATTTCGGTGCTTTTTTTCCCTGAGATGTAATACACTTTAGATTCTAGCCAATCATTTTACGTTTCCGAGGATAGTAGGCGGGTCCAGGTACGTACGTTCTTTTAGAGCAGAGCTACAGATTAAAAATGCCCAAGGCGAAGCGGTCAAAAGTCTGGCTGTACTTCACAGCAAAATATGCAAACTCAGCAGCCTGCAACAAGTGCTTTAAGCTGATACTGTCAAAGGAGGTAACACCTCAAATCCGATGAAACACCTGGCGATGCATAGCGTTTTTTTTAAAAGCCGAGAAATGCACCGTATTTGATAGCTTGCTGCAAGAGCTCACACCGAGCACATCTACTGCGGGTGTGGTGCCTGTTATCGGACCCGGAGTTAGCAACATCCCCCAAAAACCCGAAGACGAGAGTCCTGGCCCCTAGCCCTGCCAGTGTAGCAGAAGTGATGACGGATGATGATGGCAGCAGCAGCCGTTCTTCTCTGCGTGAGTAGCTTAATGTTGTTCGTGTGTAATTTACGTTGAGTAGGCTAACCACGTTATTACATTAATGCACATAAGGTGAACTAGCAAACATCGTCGTAGTTACATGCGGCTGTCTTCTTGTTTGATGGCAGATACTCCCTTCACCCTGGCCAAAAAGGCTAAAATGACCAAAGAAAAAGTGGGAAACAGCTAAACATGAGAGGTTTTTGGACAAAGTTTGTGTTTTTTCCATTGTTTAAGCACTGCTTCCAGCCAAGAGTGATACGATAAATCCCCTATAGCTGCGGAAAAGCTAACATTGTTATCTTTTTACAAAGAAACAGCTGAACATGAGAGGTTTTTGGACCAATTTTGTGTTCTCCATTCTTTAAGCACCGGTTTAAGCACCGGTTTAAGCACCGGCACCGTTTCAAAAGTACCGGTTCGGCACCAGTATCGGATAAAACCTAAATGATACCCATCCCTACCCATAAAGGAGAATGGACTTTGTGTAGAAGTTAGAAATGAACATTATTATTTTTTTCAAAGCAGCTTTCCCTTTTTGTTTAATAGAGTTGAAAAAGGCACATTTCATTTGAGTTCTCTCAAATGTCTTGACTTGAGGAGAAGACAATGTCTTATGTTTATCAGCAAATTAGGACTTTTCATTAAAAAAGTAGAACAAGTAAAATATTTAGAAAGCGCCATTACATTTTTCAGATAAGAACTGTTCTAGTTCACGCTGGGATAAAATTATGATTAATTTTTCCTGCTGTGCCTTCATTACTGCTGTGTTTAGCTGAGATTAACGGGCTGTATTGGTATTTTGGCGCCAGAGTTATTAGAAAATGTCTGATTTCGTTCATTTGGCTTTTCATTAAAGTACTGGAGAAACAGGCCATCGTTACACTTGTATAAACCAAGTTTAATTCTGCTTTAAAAATAATTAGTTGGCAGATCCCTGGGGAGGGCACATTAACTTTTAAGCACTTGTGATTAGGAGAGAAGCTTTGATCACGCTGGACTGGAATCAAACACACCAGGGTTACAAGCTGGCACACAAAGCTCCGCCAAAGGTTCTTTTTTTGCTTCATTTACAACACTTTTTCTGTCTTTCTCAAACATTTCAACTTCCTATTGTATTTCTCCGTACCAATGTGTCCCGGATCCTCGAGTTGTTCCCGCACCATAAGCCATTCAGATATTTCTCTGTCTCCTGCCGGTTGGACTGATACGGTTCTGAGATCTGAGCAGGGACCGGCGGGATAACTTCCCATTAAGGCATTTTGCATCTGAGATTTTTTTTGTCCTGTTTACTTTATTATTATTATTATTATTATTATTATTATTATTATTATTATAAACTCTGTAGTCACCATCAGTGTCACCCACTGTTTCATAAAATCCACATTTTGAAGGTTTCCGTTTAGCTTCGTTGACCATGTTTAGGTGAGTGGACTGCTTTTAATTATTTATTTTTTATTATTTCCAAATGAGTTACACAATGAAAGCACCCACTGACTGACACCACAGTCAGCTCTATCTAGCTTTGTTTAACAAAACAGCTGAACACTGTTCAGTGTGCCGGGTGTGCTATTGTCTTTCTATCATCGTTATTAACCTGATCTGATTTTTGCCACATTGCCCCTCATACTGTAGCTGTATATTTCTGTTTTCCTGTGTTGTAATTTTAATTACCTGTTTTGTCGTATCCTTGCGGCTTATCAGTATTAAGGCAGTTTTTAAATCCACTTCCTGTCTCCTAACTTCTTCATTTGGGTCCACTCCCTGGCTGCCACACAGCCAATCCTTGACACCCAGGTGTCACGATTTTTGACCACTTAGTGTTCATTTTCCTATGCAAGCCCAGGCCAGATTGAATATATAACCTCTCCTTCATATTGTGGTCATAGTGCCAGTTGATTGGGTACGTGACTGATTGACTAACACAGAAACAGTCTATTCCTGCCCTCATTATATTTATATTTGTTTGCCTTCTCTGTGTTTTTGCTCCTGGCCCTGCAGCACTGTGACTCACAGCTGATGGAAATGGCCTTTTTAAAATAAAAACCTGTATTAGAAATAAATTATTTTATCAGCACCAGTTCACTTTATCATTGTTGTGCTTGTTATTGGAGAAACACTTTGTTTCTATTAAAGCGTCCAGCCGTGCAGAACGGCAGTAACAGGGATTTAAAAATGCCATGTCGCTCAGAAACAGACTGTGTGTGCGTGCAGAAGATAAGGTGTTTTAGTGTAGCACATTCTCTGTTGGAAGAAAATCACAACATACTTGGGCAGAAACAAAGCAGGAAGCGTGCATGTGCTGTAATTTAAAGTTCTGCGGCGTTCAACGCTTCTTGGAGAACTTTCTTGAGTTTGTCCTTCGGGGAGGAAGGTGGGGGTGGTGGTGAGGAGGGGTACCCTGCGAGGCTTTGAGCAAATTTGAGGAAGGTTTCATTTTTAATTTTATATTGTTTTGAGTTGAATCATCCTCTGAGTCAATTTGTTTGCGAACCTGAGCAGAATAAAAGAAAAAAGGATTTTACCTCCTGAGGAGACTCACAGCTGAATATCTGGCAAATTTCAAGGAAACAGTTTTAGAGAAAGAAGGAAGGACGTATCGATTGATGTGAGTGGAGGGAGGTGGAAGAGTTCAGGAGAAGACCTCCCAGTCAGGACTTCCTCCTCCTCAACAGCCGCTTTTAACTCTGTGCTTATACCCATGCTGTATATCCAATTGTATTCCAAGTTATGTAAAGATTTTACCGAGAGAAGAGAAACAAGGTAGGCTGTTAAAAATAGAACAGCTAACAGCTGATCTGCTGATACAATTATTTGCTTCAAAGATTCTCCTGAAGTCAAACTGGGAGCTCAGTGGGAAGCACTGATGGTTGTGGAAATATTGAATTTCCAGTTTCCAGTTTGTTACCATCCAACCACATCTCTCATTCTGTGAAATGTGTCCAACTGTGCAGTTGCACTTTCTAGAGGCACAGACAGGAAATGAGAACAGTTTAGAAGATGAAGAAATGGGTGTTGTGTTTTGGTAACTTCAAACTAGAAACTTCAAAAATCCCACACAATGGGTTTATGATTTGGATGGGGATGTGTGCTGGCACAGGCCTCGCACCAGTGCCACTTGACTAGAGTGCTGTTGACCTAAAACTAGCCAACACCACCGGATGGAAAATGGACAGCAGTGGTGGAACATTACTGAGTGCAATGATGTTCAAACATTTTTTTGGCCCAAGAAAACCAAAGCACAAAATAACCTCCATACATGACCGAGAACTCATCAAGCCTTCCTCCAGCTGTGTTTTTGGGTGTAGTGCATTCCAAAGTAACACATTTAGTAATCACATTATATTTTTCAGTAACACAGTAGTGTAATACATTACTCTACTAAATTGAATAATTACATTAAAGTTAATTAAAAGTTACATTGCGTTACAAAAGCCCTTCAGTTATCTGCAAGAACCAAACACTAAAATGTGTTAATGTGTGTGTGTCCACATTAGCAAAGGGATTTGAGTCAACATGTGGAACTGTCGCCTTAGGTTCATACTGTTTACTGGTAATTATCTGACAGTGTATTTCACGGCATGTTATAAGGTAATGCAAAGTAATGTAACAAGTAGTTTAAGAAATTACATTTAGGTTACATATTGCATTACTTAAAAAAAGTAACAAGTAATATTGAATACTTTCTTGAGTAGTACTGCAGTACAGTTTTAATGTACTTTAAAATCAAATATTTCTTTACTAAGTTGCTGTCTTCATCTCTTCCACTATATGTTAGATGCAAACACAGTCTTGTTTTATTACCGTATAATTTTATTTTAACTTGTTTTTGTAGCAGACTCTTTATTTTCTCTGCAAATCTTGGGGTCAGTTTTTAAATGGGTGCTTACAGGATTTACTCATTTTTGGGGGCCATCTCCAAGTGGCCTTTTGAAGAACTGCACTTCCACACTGACTGTTCTTGGATTTTGCACCAGATTGACCCACTTAAGTTTTTGTTTTACAGGCATGTTGTTGCCTTTCATCCTTTGTATTATTGATTCTACTGGGATACTGCATTCATCATTAATGTGCTGCAGCTGTCACTGAACTCTGTGTACAAAGCAAATGGGCCATAACCTGAAAAATCTCTATTTAAATCCAGTAGTTATGACAGTTAATTTTATGAAATGTTTCAAAAATAGTAACTTCAACCAAATTATTAGAGAGAAGATGTATCCTGTATTGTTATCTAACACAGTTTGAGTGCTATTGTGTCACCGCTCCAGTACAATAGACTAGATCAGTATTTTGTTTGGGATGCTAAAAGTGTCCACAAAAACTGTCCCAGTTACTCTGGATAATCCTCAGACCTCTGTGTCAACACTTTCCACTGAGAATTATTTTCTGCCAAAGAACAACCAGCACCAGTTAAAATGAGTCCACTGGCTGATCAGCCTCTGAACGGAAAGATAAACCAGGTCTGAAGTCTGATTTCATATCCAGCCTGTTTGCCTCCCTGAGAGATGTGTTTTCTGTCTTTAGATCAAATTTTCTGCCTTCTACCTATGTTCTATTTGGTGTCTGGAGATTGTTTTTTGTGCTATACTCTGAAAAAAATCTAATTCATATCTGACCGGCTGAGGCCTTGAGCTGAAATCCTGACTCATAAAACCACAAGAGGGGAGAAAAATTAAATTTCATGAGTGAGCAGACAGAGCCTCAGAATACCTGAAAGCACTTCTACATGCTCACCAGAGAGCTTTATTTCCTGTTTGTCAAAAAGTGAGTGAACCTGCGCTGCTACCACCAAGTCTTTAGCGACTTCATTTTCACTCCAGAGTGACATTTTGTGAAGACACACCTGGTGGTTAAGCTCTTAAGAAAGTCTGAAAGTGAACTTCTGAGTGTGGATTATTATGATTCACATGCTGTTCCCAAAGTTTAACACGAGTCTGAAAATGCAAAACTGATTAAAATCTGGTTTTAGTTTCACAAAAACAACAAACAAAATATTTCAGACAGGTCAGCCTGTTCCCATTTTCAGAGCATAACAAAAATTGGGCTTAGTCAAAGCTGTTGGTGTTTCTGTGTTGTTTTATTTACTGGTTGGCTGTGATGCACTGGGTTATCCTATTAGTGAGACTCTGTTGTCACTTCCAACTTGTCGTTTTCTAACCAGCAGGGTTTCTGCGGTGGGGTTCTGCATTTACACTTTACAATTTAATACTTTTAGTTCCTAAACCCAACCAGCAGGTAAATGTAGGTGAAAAACACAAATGTAGTGCCAAAGCTGGTACATCAGACAGCAGTGACAAAAGATACTCAGTGTAACAAAGGGTACCACGTGATGCTACGAGGTGAAAACATGTTAGACAGCTCTGTAATGGTGCAGTTCAAAATCAAAGATCTTAGGCTGAAGAAAGTGATATAATATAATCAGTCTTATTGAGTGACTGTTTGCACAGTTTACTGTGAAACAAGCCATATCATGAGAATATTTCCTTGAGATAACATCAGGAGTTCGTTCCTCAGCCCTGAAATCCAAAATTTGATCTTTGTCAGGTCAACAAAAGGTAGAGTCTCACTTTATCATGCTACATAAACTGTTAACTAGGGCATCGTCACTGATTCAATTCCGATTCACGAGGTCTCCAATAGATTCGGTTCAATTCAATTTTGACTCAGACAGTCAGAAATATTAGAACTGTGATCATTAATCAGTACATATCCATATTTTTATATCTATGTATAAAAAACAACGCTGACACTTGTGAGACTTTAGAGGTGTAAGCATCGCAGCAGATGCCTTTGTGTTAAAGTCACTGAGGATAAAACACAGAAAATCATGAAGGAGATTTTCCTGGCCTGGCTTTTTATAGCAGATCACTGCCTTAAAAATATTCTGCGGTAGATCAAAAATGGAAGAAAACCATGAATAAACATGGTTGACGAACATTACCTGATGCTGCTGAAGTGAAGCAGAGTAATGTTACAGAGGTTTTATTAGACAAACAGCAAAGCGTTTTGCAATTTGGCAGAATTTGTAAAAGTTTAGATTTTTTCCGTATTGAACTGCAGAAGTTAGGCTTTCTTGTTGGAGGTCATTTTTGAAAAAGAAAAAAAAAAACAGCGACCGACTGTGCTATACACAACGGTAAGCTGGTGCGTAATAAGCAAGAAAATAATGTAGAAAACAGAGATTTCTGACGGTAAACTGGTCTCTGAGTGCACTGAGAGAGAGAAAGAGCTGTGCAAGGAGTGTGATTTTATCGTAGTGGAAGCAAAACAGCCAAAGTAAGAGGGAATTCATGACAATGTTTATGAAATGTGAAGCATAGTTTTGATCTTCTTTTGCTGATGGTTCAGGAAATTTTGATTGGAGAATGACAAAACCTGCAGCTTCAGAATCTGTGAGATATCGGCTTTCAGCACTAACAGCGTGTCCATGTACGTGCCGTCGGGTCGCACTTTGTGTGTACATCTTTGCGCAGAATCCGTTTACCTGCTTTTTAATCGTTTGGTATTTTAACTCTTTGGTGGTTGTTGAAACACTTTTGTGAGCTTTAACCTGAGATTCTGGCATTTCTGGCAAAATACATTTATATTTAAATGAATTTAGATGTAGATTTAATGAATCAATATTGTGTTATTCAAACTAAAATCGATTTGAACCGGAATATCTATTTTTTAAAACCCTTCTTATTCTGAACTGTATTTCTGTTGCAATTTTGGAAAACTGGGAACAATTTGTGAAATGTTTCGGCGGTTTTCAACATGTTGCTTGTAACTTTCGTAAACAGCGGTACTGAAGTGACTTGTTGAGGATATGCTGAATTGTTCTGTTGTAGGTTTTCCGCTGCTGCTGTTTGTGAAACGGTGTTTGAAACAGATCTAATATTGTTGGCAGTGGCGGTCCTGTTTGGCGCCCCGGGCGAACACTCCCTCTGACCCCCCCCCCCCCCCCCCACACACACACACACACACACACAAAACATATTAAGGATTGTACATTAACATGAAACATGAAACTGTTGTCGAAATTCACTAGAGAAACACTCACACACATGAAGAGAGAGAGAGTATGCATTGTATGCAAACGGCTACCAAACAGCCATCATAATTCGTCATACAATGAGAACAGGACAAATCAACTACTGGCAATGACTAATTAATATTGAACTCTGTAACATAATGTATTGTTTGGAGTTTAGTCTGTTACTGTTAGTATTTATACCATTTCTTCTTGGAGCAACTGTAATCCACATTATTTCCTTAGGGATTAATAAAGTATTCTGATTCTGATTGTTTCAGGATGACCTGCCATTATCCAACGACACATCTGCTTACCTGCATCTTTTGCTCGTTTCTCATCCTCTTCTTTTCTATTTTTTCTAAACTGAGCACCTGATGGCTTTGAACTTTTTTTATTTTAATTTTTTTTAATTTTGAACTCCAGTATGAACACAAGTCCCCCAACCCGAGGATCACCACAACATAACCTAACAGACCTACACCTTAGTTCACAGATTCACTTTGTCTAAGGTGTATTTCTGGGATTTCACACAACCCAGGATTCAGATCATGAATACATGATGGGCTTGGATTTACATCATTATGGATGAAAACATCATGAATGAAATGTGCTCTATTTGGAGGCAGCAGGTCTCCTTCCACTTTCCACAGGTTGTGCGTGAGACATTAAATCATCAAAATATAAAATATAAATTTTAAATTGTTATTGATCCCTTTACCCCGAGTCCTAAAGTGTATATTTATTTTCTTACTCTTCTTATATATATATTGTTTGTTTACTTGCACTGCTGAAACTGGAGTCTCGTCCTCTAGTCTCTCTCTATAGTGTACTGCATGCAGCCAAGATGACAATAAAGTTTACTTTGACTTCAGCAGCGAGCAGGTGCACCGAGGGCTCTCGCGCTCATTTTTCGCGTATAGAATTCCGGAAAAACATCAGTGCAAATTATAAGTCCCCCGCCGCCCCGCCCTCTCCTCCCTGTGCCGCAAGCAGCAGGCGCACCTCGCCCTTACTCCCAGCAAATGGGCAATAGAAAACCTACCGGTGCCTATGACATTCCCAATATGTGCTGGCTGATGTCGGGGCAGCATGAGTACGAGCAATTTTTTTTTTTTTTTTTTTTTTTTGCCGATGCCTGTGATGCCGCCCCCCACCACGATGCTGCCCCGGGCAACCGCCCGTGTCGCCCGTATCAAAAACCGCTACTGATTGTTGGACTTGGATACGTATAATATGTGAATGTAACCAAATTATTTATCAGTGATTTCAAACTGTAAAAACAAAAACAAATGATGTTATGCAACATGAGAAAGCTGCTACGCTCAAATTCAAATATTCCTCATCCACGCTGGACTGATCCTCCCACCCCAGCACTACTGTATTAACAATGCCTTCAAGGCTTGTTTTATTTTTACTATTCTTTTTTGTTAATTTTATTTGATTCAATTAAGTATCTTTTTTCATGTATGTAACTTATCTGTTTATTGAATTATCCATGTCTGTGGTTTTATTTGATGTCTGTTCCCTTTAAGTTTTTATTTCTTTGCTGAACGGTCCAAGAGACTGAAGACGTCACTTGGATGAGTGTCGACATGTTTCTCCCACTGAAAACATTATGTGCTGATGAACAAAATCAGCTTTCTTGGTTTTCCTTACCTGGATGATTGTGCATGCATCAAGACACTTTGTTGCAGGGTGCTGAATTAAAATTTGCCCCGATAGCACTTGAACACCTACAAGTTCTCTTCTGCTCCACGTTTGACATAGTACATATGTGCTCTATAGCACCATACATAAAACACAGTTAACAGCAACATTCGCCCTCAAGATGGCAGGGCAACAAGGCAGCCTCCAGAAACAAGCACACATTCCTATGTTTGTTATTAATTAAGGATTAATTCAAAGACATTTTTGTTAGATTCTATAATTACATAAAATTATGTATATTTATGAGTGCAAAATCCATATTTCTATTAAATAACCTAAAAAATGGCCAACCTTTAATTTCAGTTTATCCCACTGACCACCAGCAGCATCATTGTGCTTTTAAGCTTTACCTGTGGTTGTGATCCTGATCCAGCACCCACCCAACAGGCAAATCTAACTGAGGACAGGTTAATGATCTTGTTTTCACCTGCCTACACTGGCTGCTTCCTCTGCTAGCCATGGCATGTCATGCTTGTGATCTATGCGTGATCTGTCCCGTACCCTGCGATTGTCTTTGATGTTGCTCACCCATCTGTGGAAAGGCCAGGAGGTACCAGACGAGAGCCATACTGGCAAATTACTGCAAATTAAACGGCAGTTTTCTCTGACTTCAGTAGTCATGATGAAATTAATGAAAAATACAAATGTTTTTTGTAACTTTCTAACAAAGGTATAGTGTGGCTGGCACATTAATACCTGTTCATAAATGAAGTAAAAGTCAAGTTTACACTCACCATGTTCCACTTTGGGAAGAGAAAGTCAGTGCCGACGTACTCGAAGAAATGAGCAAAACCTTCTTTTAGCCAAACATCCTCCCACCACACTGGAGTCACCAGATCACCGAACCACTGAAAGACAGAGACAAAATCATTTCATATGCTTTCATGTCTTAAAGAGTTATTTCTTATGAAACTGTTTTATGAAACCCATTCTTATATTCAAACCATAAACTGTGTACAACTAATGGATGAAGCATCACTCGTTAGCTTTCAGAGCACTGTGTTTAAAGCTTAAGCTTAGCAATGTGAGAGTTACCCTCTAGGTTTATTAGAGCCTCCCTCAATTCGCTACTTTGAAACAGAAACAGATCTTCTTTGCTTAATTTGTCACAATCTATGGAGAGAATAGGCCCCCCCTGGCCATGAAACGGCTCTCAATCAACTGTCCAGTGGCATTTGAGCCTCTAAAAATAAAGAGCCACGTATTAAAATAGATGTAGTTAATGCCATACTTATGTCAATATCATTTAAAAGGGTGAGTTAAATAAAAATTCACCCTCTGTAGAGTTTTGATTAAGGGATAAAGCAGTTAAATAGACCAATGCTGTTTTTTGTACCTGGATGTAAACATGTTTATTTTCGCAGCCAGCCTCGACTGCCCAATTGAGAATTACAATTTTTTTTTTACAATTTGGGCAGCACGGTGGCACGGTGGTTAGCACTGTTGCCGCACAGCAAGAAGGTCCTGAGTTCAATTCCACCATCAGGCCGGGGTCTTTCTGTGTGGAGTTTGCATGTTCTCCCCGTGTTTGCGTGGGTTCTCTCCGGGTACTCCGGCTTCCTCCCACCGTCCAAAGACATGCAGCTTGTGGGGATAGGTTAATTGGATAATCCAAATTGCCACTAGGTGTGAATGTGCGAGTGAATGTGAGTGTGAATGGTTGTCTGTCCCTGTGTGTTGGCCCTGCGACAGACTGGCGACCTGTCCAAGGTGTACCCCGCCTTTCGCCCTATGACAGCTGGGATAGGCTCCAGCGCCCCCCGAGACCCTGAAAAGGATAAGCGGAAGCGAATGGATGGATGGATGGATGGATGGCATTTGCATGAGCTTCATTTTTCAGTTCCAGATGCTGCAGCTTGATGTACACATGTCCTCTACTCGAATATGAAAGTTTAGTCATGTTTGCATGAAATTGCTGCTTATGTGGTATGAAGCAATTTATTACTAATGTCCATCATTTTATCTCTTAAAGCTGGTCGTTTTACTTTTAGAGTGAAGTTCAAAATTGCTGAAATTATGCAAAAACAGATTGTGTTTCATTGAGTTGTGTGCATGAAAATTGCCACAAATAATCCACTCTGAGTTCCACAGTCACACCGTGAAGTAGGTGTGAATTTGTGTGTTTCAGAAAGTTACTAAGAGATATGTATCATACATTTAGATACAGCCAATTAATCTTCAACTTATCCAATATTTGTTAAGATATTTATGTAAAAATCAAAAACCTAATGCTGATGCCACAGTCACAGAATTTTCATAGTGGTTTTAGTCCAATATGTCCAAGATTAGTTTATTACCAGCTCTTCAACCACTCCTGTAGAATGAATAAAATTTCATATTCCATCTTTAGAACATACAAAACTGTTTTTGTTGTGCATAGGAAAGAAAATCCAATTAAATCCAGACAAATTCTGAGCAGGGAGAGTACGGCCTTCCAAGTCCTGCCCCTCCTGAAGGACTGACTTGGCTTCCTCGCCTGCTCTGAGCTGATGTGATGAGGCAGGTTCACTCATCAACAACACCATAGGGCAACCAACAACGTTGCTCCAAAGTGTGACAAAGGAAGGGGAGGCTTTGGCTCTCATTCAGCTGGCATGCTACCACCTGATTGGACTGTTAGCCTTTTCTCAAGCTGCCTCGGAGCCTCGTCAGAGTAAACCAGCAGTGAAGTCTAATAAAGGCAGAGCACGTAAGAAAATAGAGTGAACTTTGCTGATAGCGAAACGCGCAGCCACAGGAGTAATTTATTGGATCCAAGCGGTTTCCTGGCGACGCAGTTTGAATGAAAACGGTGGGGAACAAACAGGCGTCTCTACCAGCTTTGTTTCTGAGTCTGAGCGTTCCCTTTAAATCTTCAGACGCACAAAGAAAAAAAGTTTACCTCAAATTTCCTTTAAACCCTGATTAAAGTTCCATCTGTAGAAACAGCACACACTGCAGTTTTGATACATCAGCACAGTGAGTGTGAGACTGTACGTTTGGCAGCATGTCTGCAGTAAATTGTCCTTCAACTGATCAAAGTTTGTGTGGTCAAGCAGAGAAGTACCTAGACTGTGCATATGTGTGTGTGTGTGTGTGTGTGTGTGTTCAGTGTTTTTGGGTAAATCTGCAAGCAGCTGAAAAAAGTCAGACTTAATTATGCAGTGTGGTGTTATAAGTCTTTCCATATAAATCAAAAAGGGCACAAAAGCTAATCCCCTGACCAACAGCAACAGAACTGCCTTTCATGCAATTAGTTACTGGAGCTTTCAACAGATGCTGTCACCCTGCAGAGCGAGAGCTCAGTGCATCAGAAATTAATGACCAGGGTTTTTTATTTGTTTCAGAAGTGAAGGAGGAACATTGAGCATCCGCCTTCACCAAAAAACAGAGGCTGGCCCTCTTTATGTGGCAGCAGGGGCGAGGAAACCTACTTCAGTCGAGTGCGGCATATGAGGCAGATAATCAAACGCTCCCAGGTGGTGGAGATGCTGCAGCTCTTTTTGAAGACATCTTGTAAAATTGTCAAAGCAGAAATTACTAAATATAATGAAGGGCAGGATTGAAACCAAGTTAATCATTGGGGCTGAAAGGACAAAAACATCTGCACACTGCAATGCTGACTCAGGCGTTTTGTGACTCTTGCTGGTCGATGATTTACATCTGTGTTCTTTTCTTGCCTTTATTGTTAATCATGAGTCTTTGCTGCTTTCTATCTCATTTAGTATTGTCTACTAGTGCGTAGAGCAGTTAAAATGCCATTTTATGGCTTCTTTCCATAGATTCTAACAACAGAACAGATGCAGCTTCTGGGTCTGAAAAGCAAACATGCTCAGAAATGGCTTAAACCTGCGTTCTTTCTAATGGCCTGCAGAGGGCGACTCCTGCAGCTGCGTAAAGACTTTCAGTTGAAGAAGTCGATGGGCACACAGGTCTAGCCTCCCATACTCTCTGATCTCAGAGAATAATTTCCTTTTGAGATCATGGGCTCAAGTTTCAAAGTGTACTAAAAACATGTCAAAGTTTCAAATGATGTAAAACAACACTAATGTTAGTGACAGTTCAGTAATTAGAATCAAATGAGGTTCTATATGTGTCGACTGTGCTCCCAGTACAATGTCCTAAACGTCTATAAATACATACAGATTTATAGGAATTGATATTTCCTCCTTAACTTCACTAGACTAGCAGCCTGGTCAGTAGTGATGGGGGCTGTTATTGGTCGGGTTTGATTAGCAATTAGCCCCTTCTTATAGATTTCTTGTTTGTTTGGCATACCGGAATTGAAAACTTATGACAGAAGATCAGCAAGACCAAAATGCATGTTTTAGACTAAATTGGAAAGGCTTTTCTAGTTGTTATTTTAATGTGCTTGTTGAGGATGTGGGTGTAACACAGCCAAACCTTACTCCTATATCATATTAAACGGAGCAGGGTAGACTCAGGAAAGGCTGAATTAACTGATCCAATTAGCCTAACAAGGAAATCTTGCTGGGGGAGATAACAGGAACACCTGGAGCAAACCCACACAAGGATGGGGAGAACAGGCCACAAGTCCACAAATAAAGGCTGAAGCCAACCAGGAACCCCCCTGTAATATTGTTAACCACAGCAACCTAATCTTAGCTGGTTTAAAATACAGCTGCTTTACTTTGAGTGGTTACAACTGAAAAATAGAATTAATTTTGAAAGTGTTGTTGACATTTGTAGATATTTATATTTAGCAGTATGTCCCACATGGCAGGGAAAGCACATGATGTATAAAAACGGTGGGGACAGGGTGCACGTGGGTTGTGCAGCTGTAAAACTACCCACCTGCAGGGTGGTGAGCGGTGGTTAATCAGACGAGATTTAAAATCCCGTCTGATTAACCACATTCAGGATCTAGTAAAACATACAAGCTAAGTTTAACTGTAGCAGAACTAATTTCAGATATGAATTTAGTTATTTTTATATACATTTTTACTCTATTTTTTTGATCTGGCTTCATTTTATATTTATGTGGTTAGGTTTTGTAATGCCCTTGAGTCTTTTTTTACCGTGTTACTTAGTCTAAGAATTCTTGTCAGTACATCTGCTGTGAGTAAAAAGTAATTTGGTCAGCGCCTGCTTTTTTTTTTTTTTAAATAAATATTTTACTTGGTTTTAGTCTTTTTTCTTCCCCGTCATGCTTCTAAATATATTGCACAGCATGTCTGAAATCTTAATGAGCTGCGGGTGCGCTTCAGGAAAACAATTTTTAAGAGTAACCGATTGGAATTCCTGCATATTGTATTTATTAAATCATATTTCACTCTAGTTTCTGTGTCTTGTTCTGAGATCATTTTGCAGAGAAAGTGGCTCACTGATACTTTCAGTCCCTTTGTGTAAACATGTGAAAGTGTCCTTAGAAGCACTGCTGCCATTAAAGCCAGAGGTTGGATAGACCAAATACGCATTTGACTGATTTTCCCTTTTTACTGCATTTTTTATGAGGACAAAATAGAAACTCTTTGTGACATTATATTTTTGAAGCACACTTCTTCTCAGCTCTGTAAGCCTGCACAGTTTGGAGGGAATTCACCTCTTCACCTGCATGGACACACACACACACACACCCTGTAGATATGGTGAAGCTGAAGAATGTGTCCAGACATGCATACTAACTCCTTTCTCTCACTCTCTGGCAGGTTGTGTCTGTGTCTGGGCAGGGATTCAAACCGACCACCCTGTGGGGAGCTGGCAGGCTGGTCAGCTGGCTGCTTCCGATGCCTGGCTCAACAGACACTGGTTCAACTTCCTGAGGCGGAGCTAGAGTCACAGCGGGGACGGCTGCAGTTTATAGGATGGAAAACCAGTGCCAGATGAAGTTGTACTCACATCAGGAGGAGTGCGAGGTCGCTGCTTCCTCTCGATACTCACACAGATGCTGGAACGTAACCAGACTATTAATTCATTCATGTTCATGACTGTGACTCTGTGATGTTTGGTTATGTTTCAGTGGGGCGGAGCCAACAGATTTATTCATGTAGTCCTATTTTTGTCTCCAAGCTCCAGCTGTTGTGTTGCAGGAAGGGACAAATTCTTGTCCAGTCGTCCCACTATCGTTAATTAAGTTAAGGAATTAACTTCCTGTTGTAGTGCAGGAAGCAAAGAGGTTTGGTTAAAGGGAGTAAGTTTAATTTATTCCCTCTTTATTATTGTTAGTCGCTGCTGTTCAGTTTGGTGTTGTTTTTCCACGGGAAGGACTAAATAAAGTCAAATCTGATTTTTTTTTAATCTTCCCCTAAATTGTCAGTCTTCTCTCTATTTAGCTTGATTTGTTGTTGGAGGAAGTGAATGAGTAGAGTGACATTTAATTTATATTTCCTCATTATCTGACTCTCTTATCGGGTTTAGCACTAACTATATTAATGTGGATTGCTTGTATGTTTGCTAGTTTGTGAGGCAGCAGCATTAAATGGTTGTGACAGGGATTACGGCTGTGTGCCAAGCACTATATTGGCATTTGTAAACAGTGATTTCTTGTCATTGAGTCCTCCTTTGTCATTGTTATTTAATACAATAAAGATAATTGTGTGGTAGAAATTCTACATGTAAATTTATGCAGTGCTATTATCCCATTATCATTACTTCCACTTCCACTACTCCCTGCTGTTTAGATAGATGTTTGGGAGTAAAGAAGTTGATGCAAGCCAAATGAATTTTATTTATACAGCCCCGAAATCATAAATAATGCATTTGCCTCAGATTTGCATCAGGCTATTCTTAGACTCTGAATTCAGATCGTTAGCTGATGAAGAGACTTAATCAGAAATGAAAGCCTGTTTTCACAAATCAAATGGAAATGGGCTGTTTAAAGGGGAGCTGTTGCACTTTCCCATATGTATTGTTATGATAGTGGGTGCTTATATTACAAAAATGGCAAGAATTTCAAATAATGAGGTTGGTACCTGTGATCCTAAAGTTAAAACTAAACAGTATGCAGCCATCCTCTAATGCTTATCCAGGTCCAGGTCGCAGGGTTGCAGCAGTTTAAGGGGACATGCCCAGATCTACCTTTCGTCAGCCATCTCCTCCAGCTCTTTCAAGTGAGAGCCAAAGTCAACAGAGAGATTTAATCTCTCTACTCATTCACTAGGTCAGCACCTAGAGACTTCTCATAGTAGGACATGACTGAAACATCTCACCAAAGCACCCGGGAGGCCTTGTGGATTGGGTGGCAGTCAAAGCTAGCTATCCTCAGCCTCAAACATTTTTACAGTTGAGTTTAGTTTAATTTATTGCCACAAAACACACTGCATGTGATGGTTGGTAGTTCATGATGGTGCATGCAGGAAAAATCTCTGCTGTGAAAGGATAAATTAAAAAAACAAACAAACGATAGACTGGTTTTGTCCACCAACAGAAATTAGGGAAGTTTGTGTATTTTTCTGTTAAAAGAATAAAGATTCTGATCAAAGAACGAGTTTCTAGTCTGCAGTAAAATCCCTTTGATTTTTGCTCTATCAGACAAACTGCTGCTGAGTTGCTCTTCTATTAAACATGACAGTTTACATTTGATTCTCTGTTCTCCTGCTTTAAAAGGATTTCACTTTTTATCCAGCTGGTTGATAACGGTGGAAGTGGGTCAGTAAGTTTTCAGCTCCCATCATGCTGATTCATCCTGGTGTAGTTTGTTCAAGCTTTTTGACAAAGAGAAAATATAATTAATTTTTACACTGCAGAGATTTTTTTCCTTTCATGGTGACAGACCCAATGACAAGAACTAATCCTCCATACTTGTTACGACTTCTCTGCTAATTAAAAATGACAACTTCTGTATTTTTTTTTAACGCACTTGTCTTCATTAGCTTTTCTGTCGTCTCTCATGGTGTTTCAGCCTCATTAAAACACAAAAACGCCTCTGGTGGGTCAGCCATTTCTGCCGAGAGGGAGAGGGGGGTTGACTCGGGTTGCCATGGTTATGCTGTTTCCATGGTTAAACACATGAATTGTAGGTAGGTGGGGTTGTTCATAAAGTGCAGCAAGGGAAGCCAAAAAAAGAAAACATTCAAAGCTGAAACTAAAGACTGCTGAGGCTCAAGATGCAGGAAAGAAAAGTCCAACATCAGGAATAAAGATGATGAGTCAGTAAAAGGAGGCATAGAGAGATGGTACATGGTGTCTGGCTTTTAAATTTAGTAAAAGCTGAGAAAGTGACAGAGACAAATGCATGAATGCAAAGCAGAAACACAGAAATCAATGTTTGTTTTAAGGATTGCTCAGGAAAGGTGAACTTGCCCAGTCCCTATCCAAAGATGGCTGTGAAATGGTTATATTAGCCCCAGAGTTCAGAAAATGATCAAACAGTATCGATAACACAGAACTGGAATCAACAGCCACTTCATGTTTCCTTTCTAGTTGTTACAGATAGCTAATAAAGTACAACAAACAGTGCTTAGATCTCCTTATGTCCCACCACAAGAAAAGAGTACGGTCACAAAAACGAAGTAATTTGTCATCAACGATGCTAAGCTTTAAAACAATTTTACCTCATTAATATGCAAATCCATGTAGCGAGGCCAAACAAAATGTAATCCCATCATCTACTCTGGTACATATTGTTCTTTAGTTATCCGTTTCCTGCTAATTAAGCTAATTAGCTCATAGGCAATGCTACACATCTGGTATCAATTTGAACTTGTTAAAGTATAAAGGAGTTTAAGCAATTTCTGGGAGATCATTGTTCTCTCATTAATATGCAAATCTATGCAGACAGGTGTTCCACAATCTAATCAGATCATCTGGCTTTTTGGGGTGTCTTGTGTGGAAGTTTCTATGGTATTGATGAGCAATGTTGCATGGTTTCCTTTTGAAATATGATAGATTATAGCAGACCACTTACCCTCTCAGTTATGAAAATTTGATGATTTAAATTACTTAATTTTTAATATATGTTTTGAACTAGTCTAAACTAAAAGTTTCCTCATGTTTTTCACTGAGCTTTTTGCCCTCTGAGTAAACAAGCTTTGGTCTGCAGTCTCGACAAAAAGAATAAAAAGCACTCATTATTCCATTCTACGTTAAAGCACATTTCTAATTGTAGAAAGAAAACACAGACAAATACCAAGCACTGAGAAGTATTCTTGTCAGGTGATATGAGTACCTTCATTTGTAGAGCTGGCTTACAGCAAGCATTGCAGATTCTGGCAAGGCAAATTTGTTTGTGATATAAAACAGTTACATGTAACTAGTTTCTTCGTTACAATCAAGGTAGGAAACAAAAATGGACCACCTTTGATTTTACAGTTGAGCTTAGCTGTAAAGTTCAACATCTTAGGTTTTCCTCATATTATAGTGACTTGTTAATCACAAGGTAGCTATAAACCTGTACCTTAAAACTTAATGTGCTTTATTGGCATTTTTACTCTAAAAATAACTGGAATTTGCGTAACGGGCAACTTGTAGTTTCAAATATGACTTAAAATTAGCTGCTGAGACTTTTCTGGAAAAGATCTATAATGTCCTCATTAAATTCTGCACAATCTGACTTACTTTTGCAATCAGTGGAGTTGCCCAATTCTGCTTTGACTTTACTCTGCAGACCTAAAAATCTATTGGTAAGTAACTACCAAGTGTAGAACTAGCTGGTTAGCTGTTTGGTACTTTTTCTCAGTTGACACAAAGGGTACTTTCATATGAAGGTGGGAATAACTTTTTTCTGTAGTACATAGATCTGTCTATGTACTACAGAAAACTGAATCTTTTTCCATTCATGTCTAAGCAGAAAAGCCCAGATCTCTCTCTCCATTGGCTTCCCCCACCTCTTCTATTGGGACAGCTAAGCATTCCCAAGTCTTCCAAGGGATGTAATCTCTCCAGTGTGTCCACTCCCAAAACACCTCATCAAAAAGGCAATCGGGAGCTACCTTAGCTGGTTCCATTTAATGTTGAGGTGTAATAAGTCTACTCTGACTCCATTCCAAAGAACTGAGCTCCTTGTGCATCTTTCCCTTCGCATACATTTCCTTCCACATATGCGGAGTACTCCACGTAGTACTGGTGTAGAGAACTACCCCACTGGTGGTGGAGTACCATGTTTGTCCTGCTTAAAGTCCCGATTTCCTTCTTTGGTTAACTAGCCAGAACTCACACCAATCCATCTGTCATCCTCCTGCAAAACTGCTATCACTGATGAACAAGACGCTGAGACACTTAAACTCCTCCATGCCAATTGTACTGTTATCTGGGCAGCCAAGCATCTAGGCTATTGGTTAAGTAAATGCTATTTCCACCAATCAACAACCACATGAGATTGTATTATTCTTCTAACCTTGTGTACACCATCTGGAAACCTTGCTCTCTGGGTATACCCAGGAATTCCCAGCAGCTAAATAATCCTTAATACAGGTAAAGTGGCACTCTGATGAATGCTGTATGTTTAGTATGTTAAGTACAGCTCATGTCTTGCTGAGTGAAATTTTCACAGATGAAAAGTAGTTGTTTGGGGGAACCAAGTTACTTTAGCAGTATAATGGACTAACCTATTTTTAGAAATGAAATTAAGGTTGCTGCCATGGTTTGAAAAATCTTACATGCATCAAAGTGATCATGCAACAATGCACTAAAACATAATAAAAACACTTGTTTTTTTAACAGATTCGTTCTTTCCTTCCTTCACCTTTGTTTTTCCTCTCTTTCTTTCCATCTCTCCCCTCCTTTAGAACAAAGCAGAACTGCGCCTTTGATCATCGTCTTCTTCCTCTCCTCCCTCCGCCTGACCCTCACTGATAAATATTCATCCCTCACTTGAGCAGAGGGACTGAATCTGATTTTCACTTTCTGTTTGGATGGAGCTCCTCACGGCTCTATGGCAGCCAACACCAAATGACTCTTGGTTGTCATTTGGCACAAATATTGTTTACATCTCCACATCTGTGAACCTAGTGAGAATTTCACAAGGTCTTATACCCTGACTGGCTGAATTTGAAATTAGCGCTGTCAACAACAGTCACAACAAACTCTCAAACCTCCTGCTTAATTAATCTTTATGCGAATCCTGTTTGTTTGGGGATTAAACAGTGGCCACAGGCCAAATGGTGGTAAATTTTGAAATTTGATTTTGGATAATAGCCTATGCTAAAGACCAACAGGCAATGGAAAAAAGATCTCAGATGCATCTGGATAAGTTGCATCTGGACCACAGCACGTGTTGTAAGAAGCTGCCAGAAGTATTCTGAGATAACTGGTCCATAGCCTTAGAGCTTACTGCAAAACTCCTGGCCACTTTAACCTGAAATATGGACCACATATGAATGAGGGATTACATAAAACTGCACACCACTTGCATACTGATGCAGTTGGAGCTGCCTTATAGAGTTTTGGACCAACTGGACTTTGCTGTAATTTTTCGTGCCAGTTGGAACAGGAATAAGCAATCTTCTGTATGTGGACCAACTTGGCTTAACAGACAAGCTTTTCTGTTCAAGTTGATTCGGGACAGACAGCATCATCCCTACAGACTTCTTGGGCTGTTGAATCTGCAGCAAACACAGCAGCTAGCAGCCTGACAAGTTATGAGAATTGTGGACATGGTTTAAGGTTCTTTGCTTTCTCTGGACCAACTATATCTTAGCTCAAAAGTTTGTTGGATAGACTTTGGATAAGGTAGATCCAGTCTAATAAGCATGGCACAGAGTTCTAAACTGACTGAGCTGAGTTATAAAACGTTCTAGATTATTTCAACACAAGTCTAATTGTACATAGACCAGTTCTAAAAGTTGCCTGCAAAGCTCTAGACCAGTTGAACCAGTCCATTATTATTCTCAGGGCCCTGCATTACACAAGTTTAATTGTATTCATTCCCAACTTGTTGCATAGTGTGTGGGAACAAAAGGGACACCTTAGTGAAAGAAGTGAACCCAAACCACAATCGTTTCCTAAACATGACAAGTAGTTTTTGCACCCTAACTAAACATGTGTGAAAGCAAAACAAATCAAATTGCACTGGCTGACACCAAAGGGCACCATGTGCTGCCAATCCATACCGACAGGCGTGATATCAAGTTCTGAAGCTCTGAACTGAAACACATAGATCAGCTGGATGAGCCAAAAGCTTCACTGCAGATTTTCTAAACCCAGAACAGTGCAGATGGCACAAGCCAAGATAGATAGCTGACACCTGAGGGCTTTATACTGAAATGTAATTGATTTTCTTTCCCTGTTTTTATGCCAAAAAAATAATGCTGAGTCACAATTGGCCCCATCTCTGACAAGTTTCAAATAACACAGCTGAGTGCAATGTACTGGAAGTCTCCTCTTCATGTGTTGGCAAGAACTTCTGCCATCAGAGAGTCGGAGCTGCTGTTGTTAGCTTAAGCTTACAGTAATTTATTGATGATGGTTGTGTGACAGTGAGCAAAGAGAGAGGGCGGGTTCAGGTGACAGTTTGTCAGACAAAGCATGTGCACAGCTCTGTAATTCCCATTGTTTCCCTGACAGTCCCGCCACACTTCCATTATCGAGTCTACAAGTGCATGCAGTTCAAATTGATGCTGCTGGATGAGAAAAAAAAGAAAACTGTCACAACTTTTAATTTACTGCAGAAGAAACTGCACATTGAACTCACTGCAACAGTGTGTCTGTGTTTTTTGATGTGTTCTGTCAGAGCCAATCAAAGGAAAGTTCCTGAGCCTGAAGACAGACTGAAAGAGGGAAACATACTTACCTGCGTATGACTTCTAATTAACCACAACTCAACCTCAGAGCAACTGTGAATACAATAAAAAAAATACACAAACTGACACGAAAAGCTACAATTTATTATTCCATTCTGAAAACTTTCAACGGGACTTTCCTAGACTTTAACCTGAAAAGGTTCTGGATGCGCACACAGATGTTTAGAAACATCTTAATATCGTCCATTTTAAAACATAAAGGTTGAGTCCTTTCTTAAAAAACAGCTGGGCACTGTTGTTTCAGCTAAATATTAATCAAACAGGAGCCATTTTTATGTGAGCAGTAATACACATTTGGTGCTCCAGTTAACATTAACAGCTCTAGGACACTTTTAGAAACAGCACATTTGAAATCATTAATTTGGGTTACAGGCTCAGCAATTTCCCCAAAACAGCTGGGCTCTGTCTTTTTTACCCAGAACTTCATTCAAACAGCAGATTATAGGGCACTTGTTGGGGACTATATTCAGTGAGAGAGTAATACATATTTGGTGCTCTAGTTAACATTTGCAACACTAAGGCAATGCTTTAGTTTTTTTACACAGCTCATCTGATATAAAGTTTCAGGATCGCTAAGTTCCAAAAACTTGGTGTTGCTGAAAAAGACTTTTCTCAGCTGTGGAGGAATCGCCATCAAGTGTTTGTCAAGATAAAGTGCTGAATTATTAGCTAACACTTGCAAACCTGATTAGTACGCTTCATCGACAGACAAAGAGATGTTCGAATTAATACAAGAAAAATGCTCCAAAAACACAAAAAACTGAGAGCTTCAGTCAATCAATGCAGATATGCCTTAACTTATTAAAATTAAAAGATTGGATTTACGTCTTTTTCAATTTTGTTATGATTCGGGTTCTTGATCGAGCATTCAGTTCCGTTTAACATCCATAATGTTCCCTTTGCTTCCTGTTTGGTTTTTCACCATTTTGTATTTCTTGTTATTCATCCTCAGTTACGGATGTTGTTGGTTTTGTAGTCTCAGTTTAGTATTTTGTTTTTGGTTTAATGTTCACTTGTACCTTGCTTGGCCTTCATGTTAGGTGTTTCCTATTGTGTCATTTTAGCTTTTCCTGTTTTATTTTGGTAAACTTTGTCTTGTTTGTTTAGTATTCAGTTTTATTTTCCCTGATTAGTTCCAGGAGTGTTCCCTATAGTTTCCCCATCTCCCTGATTATCCTGTGTCTCTAGCCCTCAGCTCATCCTGTTCCATTACTGGTCCTGGTTTCTGTAGTCTTATGGTTTCCTAACTTCCTAGTATACATAAGAATACTAGCGTTTGCAGCACAGTGGTTAGCACTTTTGCCGTACAGCAGAAGGTCCTGAGTTCAATTCCACCATCAGGCCGGGGTCTTTCTGTATGGAGTTTGCATGTTCTCCCCGTGTTTGCGTGGGTTCCTTCCGGGTACTCTGGCTTCCTCCCACCGTCCAAAGACATGCAGTTAGTAGGGATAGGTTAATTGGTTAATCCAAATTGCCCATAGGTGTGAATGTGCGAGTGAATGTGAGTGCGAATGGTTGTCTGTCCCTGTGTGTTGGCCCTGCAACAGACTGGCGACCTGTCCAGGGTGTACCCTGCCTCTCGCCCTATGACAGCTGGGATAGGCTCCAGCACCCCCCGCGACCCTGAAAAGGATAAGTTGAAGCGAATGGATGGATGGATGGACTAGCGTTTGCCTGGCATTATGCATGTATGTATGTATGTATGTATTTTGCCTTTAAAAAAACTTGTTTCTATTTAATCCCAGTCTACAAATCTCCATTTGGGATCCTCACTCTTTCCTAAATTCGACAATTTTACTGTGTTTTGTTCTTCAGTGTTTTGTGACTACCTGTCAGTGAAAGGCCTTTCTCAATAAATTTGGACTTATTATTTGTACTCCTACCAGTTTCCAGTATTAGTCTCACCTTGAAGCTACCTGATGTAAGGTGTGTTATGGAGCATCAAGCTGAGAACAGAGAGGGGAAAAATATATTTTTTCCAAATACATATGAAACGACTTTTTTTTGCCTTTGGTTTTCAGTTCATCCCTTCACAGTGCACAGCAGTTCATGCACACATTTACACAGAGCATACACCCGTCACTGTGGTTGAGGTTCATTATAGCTATTTAATGTGAGGTTTTTAAATGTGTGTATGTAGAGTATGTGTGTGATCGCCCACTGTGTAGCAACTGCAGGAGTGTGTTCAGGCTTCCTAATAAGCCTTGAACAGACACAAATGTGGACACACTCACAAAAGGAAACCCACACGGGGTGTTAGATGTTTGTTTATGGTCTGTTAATTAGCCTCGGACATGAGCAGGAGGCAGCTCAACGCAAACACGACAAACACACACATCTACACACACACACACACACACACACACACACACACACACACACACACACACACATACAAGGCTAAATATAACTGTATTCCTCTCACACATTATTATTGATTAAACCCTCCTGTCCTTCAGTAGTGGAACAGCACAGGAGGCTGTGGGCAGACAGATTAATAAAGCATCTGAAGAAAAGATTTTCCTCAGTAGTTCAGAAAAAAAACAAAAAGACAATTTCATGTATGCACGTTACAGTTTTTTACAGACGCTAGGACACATTTCTCAATACTTAGGTCACTTTTGCAAAACTCTTCACACAATCCTCCTAACTGACCGTCAGCTTGGCAAAGCAGTTCATTTCACATTCAAAATGCACTACAACTACCAAAACACTTCATTCAGGTCTCAAATAAACTCATTCTTCCAGAACACTAGCAAAGGTTGACAGCCGACAAACACACTTTGTCACCCACAAAACAATGACCTAAAAAACACTAACAACATGTAGCATTACACAGTGTTTTCTTGTGTAAAACAAGGACACATCTCTGTTTATAATTTCAATATATGTTACTGGAATGAATCAGACATCATGCAGAATTCGTCAATATTTGTTTATGTATTTTTATTATTTTTGCACTAAGTAATCCCAAAATACAAGAATTTGTATACACACCATCCACTGATACACATACAATAGTAATGCTAATCTACTCGGTCTTCTCCATTTGGCCACAGGTTCTCATCCACATCACATCTTATGTCATCTAGGGCAACACACCTAGGAAAGAATCTTCTGGCTGCCAGAATTGAAGGAGTTGAAAGATTGAAGGAGTAACACCTGTGTAGATGTTCATCTACAATGAGAATCAGCTGTGGCTGGTTAAACTGCATTTTTAGATTTAAAATATGTTTCAGTAAAATATTGCTGTTGGATTTTGCTGTCTTTTCAAGTTTTGCATTGTGTTATTGTTTTGGCCATAAGTTTAACAGTTTTGAAAACAGTATGTAAGCACATGCAAAATGTCCTGTACGTACAAAGGTTTTTGGCAGTTGTTGTGTCTGAGTGAGAAGATAATTCATGAAATTTGAGAGATGTAGTCATTGAATGCATTTTGTGCCAAAACAATGATAACTGGTCCTCAGTTTTGCCCACATAGACTTCTGTTGTGCTCACTGTGTGAGGAGTTTTGCAAACGTGACCTAAGTATTGAGAAATGTGTCCTAGCGTCTGTAAAAAACTGTAATTATGTGTTAATAAATAACCTGGAAGAAGCTGATATGCTTAGCAAAATAACAATCAAAAAGAAATTTTTGTAGATGTTCTGCCAACACGTCAAAAACTGCTCTGCAGACGTCCTTTTTTTTGTTTTTGAATCTACTGTGATTCTACTGTTTTTTTAAAGGCACTGACAAATTTACACTTTTTTAGGATTAACTCTGCAATTTTAACATACTGGTTTTTCTTTTCATATGGTGTGATGGGATAGACATGCAGACAGCTCAGTGCAGATATACATGGTGTTTTTGAAGATTCACGGTTAGCATTTTGGCTGTTAGGTTATTGGAGCTGGAAGTGACCACATTTGCATGGGTGTGTGGAGATATCAGCTCAGACTTGCAGGTTGTGTTAGCAAGTTTCAATCATGAACAGCATGAGTGAAACCTGCTCATTAGTACCCAGTAACAGAAAAATCAAATACAAGTATTTCACTCATTAGAGCCAGAGCACAGACTTCTTGGATGGTCTGTCAGCACAATTAATCACACAGCAGGTCATATTACTAACTGCAAACATGGCTGGGAGGTGTAGCAGCAGCTTTCAACTTTTTGGCCCTGCTGTCTGAAAGCCAGCACTGAGACTCTTAGTATGGACTCGCTTATTCACTTTTCTGCTTTACTTGAGCACTCAAAGCTCTTCATACAACATGTCTCATCTATAACAGCTCATCTGTTATTCCATTACAATGTTATGCTTTTTGCCGACTGTATTTTTTTTAATGTTCTGTGTTTTCTAATCTACCAAATCTCTGAAGTCTGTGCATGATGGTCATGGTCACGTACTCTGCTTATCACTCAGTGATTCAATCTTTCCTGTCAGTTGAACATGGTACACAGATCTGAATGAATACCAGGCTGTACACATACTTATTACTGCTTTAAGATTATTTATCATGGATTTTTTTTTATTAAACAGTCTGTGCTTTACAATGAAGTTAATGTTGTAGTTACTTTGCAGAGAAAGCAGAAAGACATTTAAGTATTACAGCCTGTATGAGATGTGGAACCCAAAGGGTAGGAGCTGAGCCACCGGCTGGTGTCATAGCTGCCATAACTGGGGCTGAGCTTGACTTTTTGGAACTCAAGAATATTCGATTATCTGGACTTTAAAACTTTCCACAGACTTCCCACATCAGCAGCATCACAACTGATGGTCAAGAGGTCAGTGGACAAAGGTCAAAGAAGACAGGAAACAACTGCAGATGGAGGAAATCATTCTGCGACTCCAGGCTGAACTGATAGACAAGGACAGCTGAATGTTAGTGTGAGGTAAATATAAATGAAAAACTCAGAGGGAAAGGAAAGAAAGGAAGAAGAGCAGCAAGAATAAAGGGAAACAGAAAGAGAGAGACAGGTAGAGCGGGAGCAAACAATGAGTTGATTTATGGCTCCTTCTATTGTAATGAACTGTATGCAAACATGGACTGCAGTAATAAATTATCCTCTTTGAACCAAAACACTGCAGAGAAAAATATACAGCCTGACAGCTTCAGGACACACACACACACACACACACACACACACACACGTGCACAGTGCATGCATGTGTCTCCATGAGGACCAGGTCTGAGTGATCACAGAGTCAAATCAAGCCCAAATGTTTAAACAAATCAGCCCATTTGCTGTTTTTCATTCTCTTTAATGTTAATAATCAGAATTCATATTTATCCTAAGAACCACAGTGACTCCAGGGACCTGACTGAGAGAGCAGCTTGTGAAAAACACTGCAGTGTAACTTGACGTGCCCTTTGGACCTAAGAGCAGCAGAGGTCATTGATTATTTCACTGCTATCCCACTTCTGTCTTTTGCAATTGTTTTGAGGGTGCTGTAGGACTGACCTTATTTTTGCACCTTTCCTTCCACATCCCTAAACTAGGTGTTCGGTGGTCTGCTTTTCTTTCATTTTCCTTGAGGAAAGTGAATTTCTTCTTTAATATCTTCCTCTCAAATTCCTCCTTAGGTTGTTCCAACATTGCCCGATCCTTTATTTCGTCTGACCACTTATCGCCATAATCTCTCATCTTGGTTATTCTCCATGTCCTGGACCAACTCATTTCAGTATTATTGGACTATTTTTAGTGCAGTTTACAACTTCATACATACTGCAGGACCTGTTAGTATTCATTAATGTTTGAGTGAAGTGAAGGGTTGTCTGCACAGTCAAAATCATCTATAGCTGCTGCCAGAAGGTCCACCTTTGCACTACTGCACCTTTTTTATTTATTTTTTTACTATTTCCACCACAACGCATTCAATAACCAATAGGAAGAAAAAGGTGCAATCACATCACCTTGTTTAGACTCTAAGGCTTGCTGATAAGTGGCCATCGTACAGAAAGACGCAGTAATCTTGTTATAAGAGGTCTTTATGTGTATGAACTTC